>NW_019154128.1:5743036-6030536 GCF_002288905.1 Enhydra lutris kenyoni
GTCAAGTAAATAAATAAAATCATTAAAAAAAAAGAAATATTGGATGAAAACTACACTGTACAATCACAGAAAGAAAGCTGGATGGCTGTATTTATGAGTCAAGTATCCTGTAATGCAAAAGTCATTACAAGAGATAAAATGGATAAAATTTATTTTTATACATAAAAATTAATCATGACAAAATTTCCATTTTCCAAGACTATATGAGTTCAAAATTTGTGGTGTCTAATTAGCCCAGTCTCAAAATATATAAAGCAAAAATTTACAGAAGTAAAACAAAACTACAACTATAATGAGGAAATTTTAACACACCTACAGAGATCTACAGGCAAAAAGTCAATGAGAATATAGGTTGCAACAAAATGATTATAAAACATGGCCTAATTAACATATGTAGAGTTATGTCTCCAAATGTATATCAAGCATTTATAAAATTGATCATTTCCTGCGTCATAATGCAAAACTAAACAAATCTCAAAGATTAAAATTATACAGTTAATACTCTTTGAACAACTAAAGAAAAAAGAAAGCAAGAAACCATTTTAACAATTACCTAGAAAATTCTAAATGTTTGGAGTGAGGCAGAAGTCTAAGAAGAAATCATAACATAAATTATAAAATACAACTTTAAAAAAGTACTTACAACTAAGTAATAAAAAAGCTATCAAACGTAATGTGGCTTAAGCTGTATTTATATATACATACATTATAAAATAAAAAGACTGAAAATATCTATCTTGACAACTTAGAATAAGAGAGTAAAACTCATAAATAGTAAATTTTTAAAAAAACATTACTAAGAGCAAAATTTAATGTAATAGAAATGTCTTATAGAGATTTTATAGTGTCAAAAACCTGATTAAGTCCTGAAAGAAAAAAAAAAGAGAAAGAAAATATGTAACATCAGCAATGAAAAAGAGGACGTCCCAATAGTCACACAGGTATTAAATATCTTTTCATGATATATTACACTTTATACACTGAATTTGAAAATTTATCTAAAATGATCAAAGATAGGGACAGCTGGCTGGTTCAGTTGGTAGAGCACACAAACATTGGTATCAGGGTGGTGAGATCAAGCCCCATGTTAGGGGGAGAGTTTACATTAAAAAAATAAAATAATCAGAGACAATGTCAATTTATCAAAACTGACATAAGAAGAAATAGAAAATTGGAATAGTCTTATATCCATGAAAGAATTTGAGTTCATGGTTTAAAACCTGCTAACAAAAAATAATCATGGGCAGATGGCTTCAACTGTTAATTCCCCCAATATTTAGGAAAGAAATACCCTCGGGGACAGGAGACTGTCTCATTCTTCAGTGTGTCTTTAGCTCATTAATATCAGTTATTTATTTTATATGTTTGGAAACTTGAAGTATATTTTTCCATAAAAACAAAATGGTTAAGTTCAGTGAACACTAAAGATGCCCCCTGAGTGCTAGGGGTTTAATGGAGAACAAAACCTTGGTGCATCACTGAATATTTGAAGGAAAATTATATTGGTGCATTCCCTTGGGGGAGAAAAAAGATGCTCAGAACTCCAGTTTTTTCTGCCAGACAGATAGGAAATATCTACATATATGCAGTAACAATAATTGGAGATGGGGTTTTATATCACTTTCAATAGTGAGGACTGTCTGTGTAAACAAACAAACCCCCAAATCTCAGTGGTTTAATAAAAAAAAGTATATTTTTCATCATGCAAATTAACTAAAGAAACTTGTGTTTTCTGCAGAAGTTTCCTTTCAAGGAGTGGTCTGGGAATCTTTTGTGTCTGCACAACCTCAATGTGCAACTTTTAGAATCACTCCGGCAAAGTTAGAGAGCATGGGGAGTCACTCAGTGTTGGTGTAGGATTGACTAGGAGAGGACACATGCCCCAGAAGTGATCACATGGCTCACCACTGCAGACCCCTGGGAAGCATGAGGAAATACATCAATGTTCCCTTCCATTTTTCTTCATTACCTTCATGTCTGCTGTTGCTAAGCTCAGAGCACTTTAGACTTCCCTGTATCAGCCAGCAGAAGTTGGGTTATACAGAAGACAGTGGAAATTCCAAGGTTAGTGAAACTCTAAGTGCCTGCCTATAGAGCAGAGTTCTGTAATTATCCCAATCATATTGCGATGTACTACATATATGTCTGCATATGTTATGTTATAAAAATTATTGTGTAGTAGGGGCTCCTGGGTGGCTCAGTTGATTAAGTGTCTGCTTTCAGCTCAGGTCATGATTCTAGCATCCTGGAATTGAGCCCCAAATCAGCCTCCGTACTCACAGGGGAATTTGCCTCTCCCACCTTCTCTGTCCCTCCCCCTGCTTGTGCTCTCTTTCTCTCTGTCTCAAATAAATAAGTAAAGTCTTCAAAAACTTCTGGTATAGTGAAAAAAAATTAAGAAAACAAAAAAGTCGTTAGGAACATAAGAAATTCAACACATATCACTGGACATCACTAGATTGTTCTTCACAGTTTGGTTGAGAAAACTGTATCTTTAAAAGAGAACTATTAACTGAAAAAAAATCTAGCAATGATATAATCTATTTAGAGTCTATTTATTTCATGTTCATAATGAGATGTCTGGATGTCTGTGGTCTCTCATTATTGCCAGGCATTTGTTAACTTCTAGTGTCAGAAAAACCAAATATTTATTTCAAACTATGTAAAGTCCAATTTCATGGCATTGTAGACTCTTAGAGACTTAGAGACAAACGAACTGATTTTTTTTTTCCCTAAAGGTGGTAGTCTCAAGGAAACTTGAGAAATAAAGTTACAAAAAGGACCTCTCCTTCTATAAGAGAACAGAGAGCTTTACACAGCAGGGACTAAAACGTGGCCTGTGATGAACTCCTGAAATTAGATATGGATCAGTTTGGGATGCAAGAAGAATATGGACTGTTGAGAAAACTAATTAAGAAACTGAGTGCTATAACTCTATAGGAAACAATTGAGAATACCCCCATACCCTAACTCTGAGAGACGTATTTTTTTCTCCTTTATTTAAAACATCCATTCCTCAGTAATGGAAGAATTAACAGAGAGAGAAGATATTTGCAAATGACAGTACAGACAAAATATTGATATCCAGGATCTATAAAGAACTCCTCAAACTCAACACACACAAAACAGATAATCATATCAAAAAATGGGCAGAAGATATGAACAGACACTTCCCAATGAAGACATACAACTGGCTATCAGACACATGAAAAAATGTTCATCATCACTAGCCATCAGGGAGATTCAAATTAAAACCACATTGAGATATCACCTTACACCAGTTAGAATGGCCAAAATTAGCAAGACAGAAAACAACATGTGTTGGAGGGGATGTGGAGAAAGGGGAACCCTCTTACACTGTTGGTGGGAATGCAAATTGGTGCAGCCTCTTTGGAGAACAGTGTGGAGATTCCTCAAGAAATTAAAAATAGAACTTCCCTATGACCCTGCAATTGCACTACTGGGTATTTACCCCAAAGATACAGATGTAGTGAAAAGAATGGCCATCTGTACCCCAATGTTTATAGCAGCAATGGCCACGGTCGCCAAACTGTGGAAAGAACCAAGATGCCCTTCAACGGACGAATGGATAAGGAAGATGTGGTCCATATACACTATGGAGTATTATGCCTCCATTAGAAAGGATGAATACCCAACTTTTGTAGCAACATGGATGGGACTCGAAGAGATTATGCTGAGTGAAATAAGTCAAGCAGAGAGAGTCAATTATCATAGGGTTTCACTTATTTGTGGAGCATAACAAATAGCATGGAGGACATGGGGAGTTAGGGGAAGGGAGTTGGGGGAAATTGGAAGGGGAGGTGAACAATGAGAGACTATGGACTCTGAAAAACAATCTGAAGGGTTTGAAGAGGTGGGGGGGTGGGAGTTTGGGGGAACCAGGTGGTGGGTATTAGAGAGGGCACGGATTGCATGGAGCACTGGGTGTGGTACAAAAACAATGAATACTGTTATGCTGAAAATAAATTAAAAAGATGATTAAAAAAAAGTAAGTAAATAAATAAAGAAAGAAAGAAAGAAAGAAAAGAAAATCATGTTTCTTCTTGTCTAAGTTTTTTCATAGAAAATTATATTTTAAAAATCATATACATTTTTAAAATGTGTGGGCATAATTATATTTAAGAAACTTAAAATACCATCAATAGCATGTCATTGATTTATGAACTAACCTTATTTAATGTGATGAGTACACATAAAGGACCTACTATGTTTTAGCCTTATTCTAGGCTATAAGTCATGCTTCTGAAGCTTTGGAAAGAAATATGAAAGAAATATGAGAGTCATCTAAACTCTTGGGTTCACCCTTTGCTGTCTTTAATTGAAATTGACACCTGAAATGAATGAAGCAGAGTAGGCTCATCATACTATCGTGGAACATGAAGTCACATGGGTTTTCTAATCACTTGGAAAGCAGAAACAAACTCAAAATGGTCTTGTAAATAGGAAAATGGTCACAGGAAAACAACCAAATTCAGGGACATCTTCCCGGGTGGGTCAGTTAGTTAAGCTTCAGACTCTTGATTTTGCCTCAGGTCATGATCTCAAGGTCATGGGATCAAACCCCTAGTGAGTGGGAATCCTCACTCAGGAGAGTCTACTTGTCTCTCTTCCTCCTCTCTGCCCCTCCCCCCAACTCGTGCACATGCAAATGCCTGATTTCCCCCCAGAATAGATGAATAAATAAAATCTTAAAAATAACCCATAAAACAAATTCAGTAAGGTGTATAAAAGTCAATATATTTGGGGGGAAAGACTTTTAAAAACATGAGGAAATATCATATAACTTAAAATGCATAGACTCTAAGTGATTATACGGTTGTGACCATTGTGACCAGTGATGAAAATAATAATGGTAAATGCATCCATGGTGTTCTGCTATAAATATTTGCATCCCCTGCCCAGCAAAATTCTGATTTTTGCTTTATATCCCCCCAAATAGAAATGCATTTCTATATTACCTCCATCACATCTAAAATGATGAAAATGCCTTCATCATCACAATAATATATATGGATCCATTTCTATGTGTCATAAACTATGCTGTTTAATTGCTATGATGCAGATGCTGCTAGTCCCATTTTACAGATGAGGAGCTAATTCTCACTGAGGTTATGTAGCTTGCCCAGAGCCCTAAAACTCACAAGTGGTAGAGCAACATGGTTTGCTCTTGGAGGACAGTCTTATGCCTTGGCTGTAAGCTTCCTATGCCTCTTTGTCCATTTCTGCTAGATCCCATATATCTCCTTGCTATAAACTCTTAGGTGTCCTTCACCCAAGGCTTTTTAACCTCCTTTTTCTTCCATGTCCACTAGCCAACCGTGAGCAGTGATGTCCTATCAGTTCAGGTACACCTGTCTCACAGGCTGAACTTCGTCATTTCTAGTTAGAGCCAAGTTTTTCTATTAAACGGTAGGTATAACTTTAGGGAAATGTAAGAGCACAACCATGAGTAAGCTCAAAGTGATGTTACTTTCAGCTTCTGTGTTAATCAGAATCCTACTGGCCCCAGTTTGTCAACTTGTGGAGAACAATTACAGTAAGAATCTCCACTCACCAAACACCTTCTGAGCACTGGGCACCCTACCACCATTTTTTCATGTGATATCTTATTTAATCCCCAAATTAAGAGTTAAAAGGATCCTCTTTTTACACAAGAAGAAAGTTAGGTTTGTAGAGGTGAGTTATTCACCATCACCCAGCTGAAAGTGGGCAAAGGTGGGGGTGGTTTTGGGTCTGTCCACCTTGGGAAATAATAGGGTTTAACACAGGAAGAGATCCTATGGAAACAGTGACTTCATTATACAAACAGATGTTAAATAATCCTTTCTGGTTATGGTGAAATGAACACAAAATGGGTGTACATTAAAGAAAATGAGTGCTTATTGGGCAATTTGAAAAAGCTTTCTGATTGTCCTACTGACTTAAAACAAAACAAAATGAAGAGCATATTGTATTAATCATGGCTTTTTAATTTTCTGATGCTTTGACATCTGGAGCCTTGCTAACCCTGGAGAGACTGCTCCTCCCTGGACCAAACGATTCCTAGAAATACTAAGTGACTTGATTCTGAGTGCTCTTTCCAGTGTTAACCAACCAATGCAGAGCTCACACCCCTAACCACTTCCTGTGTAGTCTCTTCCACTCCAAGACACTGTCCCTCTTTCTTAACCACCCCAGGGCCTGGTAACAGACGACTAGAGACAGCCTCCATAGTTCAGAGCCTGTGCTATAATTGTTGAAGGTAGGCAATCCAAAAGCTGTTTACCTCGCCTCACACACTCCTTCCCACAGAAACCACAATACAGACTCTTGCCCACACATTTTATCCCTTCTCCCTCCATCTCCTGACTGAACCTGGGCCTCTCTGCAAGGCCCCTCTGCTTGGCCAGCCCCCACCTCTTGGGATCTGGGAATAACAAACTACCTTTTCAGTGATAATGGTCTCCCGATCTATTGGCTTCATCAGTCTGATAATACAATCAACATTTTAAACACATACTTGAACTTCTCAGAAAGCTTAGTTCTTAGAAATTTCTCTTCTGCCAACATAATGGAAAAAGAAAAAAAAAAAAAAAACAACAGCAAACATTTGTCCCGAAGTCGTAATTAAAATCATGATATTAATGGTCATCTTTCTGAAGGGAGTAGGATAGAAAAACACTGTTTTAGAAATAGATAATGTAGGGCACCTGGGGGGCTCAGTGGGTTAAGCCTCTGCCCTCGGCTCAGGTCATGATCTCAGGGTCCCGGGATCGAGCCCCATACTGGGCTTTCTGCTCAGCGAGGAGCCTGCTTCCCCCTCTCTCTCTGCATGTCTCTCTGCCTACTTGTGATCTCTCTGTCATATAAGTAAATAAAATCTTTAACAACAACAACAACAAAAAGGATCTGAGTAAAATAAAAAAAAATGAAATAGATAATGCCATGACTTTTTTTTTTTAAGATTTGCCTGCATAAGAAAGAAATGTATAAATTGTACATCATAAATACATGGATGTTAGATTTTTATCTCTTCAGGTATCATTAGGCCTTGTAAAATTAAGTATTTAAAAAAAAAATGAAAGTACTCTAAAAGAAGCTTGAATTCTCTTGGGATCTCAGGTTACTTAATGCATGTCTTTAATTAATATTTTTTATAGTTTTAGATTTCAATGTAAATTTGCATGTGGTATATAACATTGTACAAAGAGTAGCAACCTGACTTTCTCTGTGTACAGATTCTTTTTTTGTTTTCTAAGGAAAGTATTGTTTAGGCGTTTTTACATTCCCACATACAAAATGTTTGTCTTCTTGAGAAATTTAATAAAAGCTAAAATCAGGGCGCCTGGGTGGCTCAGTGGGTTAAGCCACTGCCTTCGGCTCAGGTCATGATCTCAGGGTCCTGGGATCGAGTCCCGCATCGGGCTCTCTGCTCAGCAGGGAGCCTGCTTCCCTCTCTCTCTCTGCCTGCTTCTCTGTCTACTTGTGATCTCTCTCTGTCAAATAAATAAATAAAATCTTAAAAAAAAAAAAAAAGCTAAAATCAATGATACTTAAAAGGTGACCTAAAGTTTGTATGCATCCTGTGCCATATTATTAAAATGTTTAACTATTCTGATGAAGAAACGGTTTGATGCATTTTCTAACATTAGTTTAATAACCATTTCAATCTGATGGGTCTGTAACAGTGCTATAACTTGATTGAGTTACACATTGATAAAATTGTATTCATGTCTATCAATCCACAAAAACTAACCAAATCCTGTAATTTCTGCCTTGATTCATTACCTAAATTTTTGCAAATATCATCTTAACCCTTCTAGGAGATTTATTTTATAGGACATCAGTACACACTGAAATCTTTAGAAAAGTAGACAGTACTCAGAGACATCCTAGAGTTTTTATCAAAATGTTTGGGTCAACTAGAATTTATGAAGAGAAATATTTAAACATTTAATGCTGAGTTTCTTTTTAAAAAGTAAGACAACAAAGCTATACTTGCTTATTGGCTGAGAACTTTTTCTCTCTCTCTCTCTCTAGACACATTAGGATTGAGAATCCAAAAAGCTCTGTTTAATGATTCTGTATTGGCTGGCATCCAAAGAAAAATTGCTTCACTTCTAAATATCCATGACATAACTGTATGTCTAATAGGAGGACCTGTAAAGTACCATTTGTTGTTGCATCCGGCAAGTCTGTTCTGTGCCTCCCAGACTGAAATTTGTAATTCATATTTCTTTTGGCCGGCACTTTGGAACGAATGCCCAAAAGGTATATTACTTTTACAAGAGATTCTTGGAAATATGCCGTTGCTTCTTCTTTGAGCACAACCCCTCATTCTGTCTTGGGCCAGACTGTTTGTTAGAGAGGACCCTGTCACTTATCCTGGTAGTTAAAATGTAGAAACAATCTCTCCTTGGACGGATTCTTCCCTTTTTGAAAAATTGCCACAGCAAATTCCCCAGCCTGCCAAGTTGGCAGATTCAAAGCCCAAAGCTGGAGCCCAGCCAGGCACCAATGACGCATTCCAAAGCTCTGAGTCAGCATCCAACTCCGTGCCACTCTGTCTTCTGTGAGAAAAGCAGGCCATGCCACAAAATCATCGCTAGCCAAATACTCAACTTGTTTCTGAAACTAAAACCACTCTGAGGGGGCGGGTTCATAACCCAGAGGGGGAGGATACCAGAAAACTGCCCGTTCTGCAAAGTTCTGATAGTGGGAATGATTTCTCCTAAAGTTTGGTGGATTTGAGGCTCACTGTTTTTGAGAGAGTGAGAGAGAAGTCTGAATAATTTTTTGGCTGGAGTTGTAAAACACAGGTCCTGACCCCTTGTCGTCATTAAAGATCCCATGGGCTCTTTTGAAAGGACTTAGAGGGATTAACCTTTCTGCTCTGGCTAAATTCCTAATTGGATAATTGCATTCTGCCTCCCTAAATTATCCCTGTAGCTCCAATTGGATATGGAATTTTCACTTCCTGTCATAAAGAGTTGTAGGGTGTTACAACATTTCACCCCAGGGGTGATACCAATTAAGTCGTTAGCGAGGTGAAATCTGTATGTGGGTTGTCTCCCTTTTTCTCTCCTCTTTTCCCACCTCTTTATTTGGAGTTTAAAATGTGTGGGAATCATTCAATCATGTCGAATGAAAAGGGATGTCATAAGTTAGTAACAGTGCTTCTTGTCGCATTATTTCTAAGACTAAATAAAGGCAACCGATAATTGATAAGCATGTACGGAGAGCATTATCATTCGAAAGAGAACGAAAGCACCCCGCGTCCAATGCCATGGTCCAAACCCAGGGCCACGACGATAGGAGGAAAGTGACATGAAGTGTTTTAAAAGCAAGTTCACAGACTGTGTGTCTTAGGGGTCAAGGTGTGGGCAGCTCTGTAAGCAAGCTTGCCTCTGAGGCTTTGTGGAGAGTCAGCTTGGTATTGAGAGAAACACATAGGCCCAGGGACAGGGCCAAGGGGAGTCAATGTCTCTCCTGAATATGGATGCAGGCATTAACCATGAGCAGATTACACATGCACTTGATTTGAAAAGTAAAGGTCACACATCAGTCTCCTCAGCTGTATGTATTCACATTGAAAATCATTGCCCATGGAATCACCTTTGAACCTGAAAAGGCACCCCCACCAGCAGCTGTGTATTTACCCTGAGGGGAGGGAAAAGTTAATCATCAGCTTATTTGCATTATTTGCTTTTGCACAAATTTGATTTGAAGTCAGTCAAGACAGTCTTCTTAGACCAACTGTATTTATTTTTACTCTTTTTATGGACTAGCAGCATAGATATTTCATGAGAACATAATTATGTTGAGTTTTTAATAAAAATTGTGGATGAATTCCTTAGAAACAGGGACATAAGAAACTTAGGTGGGATCAGGAGTAATATCCTGATCCATTCTCTCATGATCTAGCAAGGTTACATGGAGGACTAAACTTAATTTGGGGTCCTACCCATGTAGGGAAACAAAAACACTGTGATTAAGCTAAATACATGTGGACTAGACCTGGATTTGCCTGATCAGAGAGTGAAGAATCTCTCGGCATTTTATCTCACCTATATTACAAATCCATTCACATTTCCGGGCAGTACAATGAGAAATAACCAACCGATGGCTACAAGCAAAGGGTTTTAATAAGTAATTGTCTGAAAAGTAAGTTACAAAAATGATGTTTCTCTAGTATTAGATTCTGTTTGGTTTTGTTTCCTTGGTAGAGACTAAATGGATTCATTTTCAAAATATTAAGTGCAATTTGATAGGCATTAGATTAACTATACTCATCTCCCTAAGGCAACAGATGCCTTCTGATAGGAGCACATTTAACATGTTCTATTCATCTCAACATCTTTCTTTAACTTGACCTTCCCACTTTTCCCATTTTTTTTGTCTCAGAGAACACAAGAAATATCTTCTGAGGAGGCCACAATCCATCTTGTTGGGCACCTCCCATCTAAGATTTGTCTAAGAATATTCCAAAGATAGATACTGAAGTTATAGTCAGAGAAAACCCCTGAGGATTTTTTTTTTCTAAAACTTATCAGAGAACATGTCATCTGCTTTTTACTGTATACACAGTTTTTCCATCTACATGAGACTTTGCATGGTACCATTTAAACATGTATCCTGCTGGATTTATTTATTTATTTATCTATTTTTGAAGCTGTCTTGTATATTAGTAGGGTCAAGTATCATGGCCTCTCTAGTTCCTAACCAAAATAGATATTTAAACAACATTTTGATGAACGTATTGAACTGGATAGATAGTTTCAATCTAGACAGACATCTAACCCAAATTTTGCTGTTGTGTCCACCTGAATCACATGCTCTCCATACCATGCATCTAGCTGAGATTAAGACAGTGCTTCTAAGGGAGTCTTCATTTATATCCGTCAGTGGCAGATTAGATTTACCTGCACAGTGACTGTCACACCTGATGGCTCTGAGACAAGCATTGCATTTCTCATGGGTCTTGGACCAGTCAGCTAAGGACCTCTCTCACCCATACTCTAGAGACATCAGTTCAAAATCTCAGGCATTACTGGAGTAAATTTGTCTTCCAAAAAGGTAGATGATCCCTCCTGAAATGGGAATTTCAAATTTGCAACAATTCTTTACTTCCCTCCTTTTTAAACCTGGCTTTGAGATAAACAGAATGCAGAAGTTTCATCCATGAATTGATATATGTACCTATTCATGGAGGAAATCTTAGAAAGATAAAAGAAGACATGTACAATAGTGTGTAATTATTTTAAGGGAGAGAAAACAAGACCCCTTGCTGGTTTCATTGGTTAACAATGATAAGGATCCCTCTAATCTTGCTGGTCCTTTAACTCTCCTTTTCCCAAGGCAAAATATGCTACTTTGATATCAAAACTAAATAGGATGATTACACACACACACACACACACACACACACACACACACACACACATTTCTCTACTTATTAGTGATCAAGTCATTACAAATCAGTTTTCTTAAAAAAAAAAAAAAAAGCAAGCTTATTTATGGGGCACCTGGGTGGCTCAGTCAATTAAGTGGCTGCCTTTGGCTCAGGTCATTGTCCCAGGACCCTGGGATCGAGCCCCAAATCAGACTCCCTGCTTGGCAGGAAGCCGGCTTCTCCCTCTCCCACTCTCCCTGCTTGTGTTCTCTCTGTCGTTATGACTGTGTCAAACGAATAAATATAATCGTTTTTTAAAAAAGCTTATTCTCTTATCTTTTATGTTAGAAAAAAAATATGTACTGTAGAATAGTTGGAGGACAATAAGAGAACAAGAAGTTGACCATTTATTTCCCCCCACTCTTTGAAGATGGTGGTTCCAAGATTTGCAGATTACAAAGGCAGCTGGTAGAACTGATTGACAGGTGTCTCTGAAAATACCGTGTGAACCATTTGCTAACAGTGTGTTAGTCAGTAAAGCAGTTGTTTTAAGTATGAAGTATTTAATCTTAAGCACTTCCTCCAAATAGCTCCCTTGAGTGTCCCAATTTGTTGCTAGGCCTTTGCATTCTTTATGAATTGGTTCAAGTACCCACTAGGGTACCAATATTCTATCTGTCTCTCCAACAGACATACTCAAACACACACACACAAATAGACATTCACACACACACAATGTTGGGTGTGCAGATTATGATTAAAAAAAATCTGTGACACATTGATGCAGCACCAACAAAAATATGTGAATAGAGTCCAGTGATAGTAATCTTATATTAATTACACAAATATTTAAATCATAATACAGGACTACCCAGACTGAGAAACATTATAAGATATAAAAAGAATTGCCCTTGCCTGTTCATTCTGCATTCTCTGCCATATTCCTGATAAATACACAAAAGCAAGGACTTGGATGTCAAGGCAACTTGTCCTTGATTGACCCAATCTGGGACTGGAGGACAAGGTGATAACAAGAGAAACTAACAAGATAGACCACCTGCTATATTGACACCCTGCACTGAAAGGAACACCTGAAAGCACTCATGGGAAAACCGGGATTTAAAATAATTCTCCAACATGAATGTCTTCCTAACTGTATTGATATGAGATGAAGATGACTCTTTAATTTTAGGCGGCAGTAGGGCACCTAATTGATGAAATGCATTGCCCACTTAGTGCTATGCAGCACCTTGTCTTTGAATCTACCAGAACAACTGGCAGTTCAATCTTGTAAAAATATAAACATTTTATGTCTTTAAAGCAGACAAAGTTAAGATTGGAAAACTGTACTGCTATTCAACTATTAGACGTAGAAGTGCCTGGATCCCTCACTCGGTTGCATGTCCTACACTTGGTTTTGGCTCAGGTCACAATCTCGGGGTCATAGGATCGAGCCCCACGTCAGGCTCTGTGCTGCCTCTCTCTCGCTCCCTCCCCCCATGTCTCTCTAAGAAAAACAAACTACTGTAACTAAAGTACCATTTCACGAGAAGTTGAGGCTTATGAGGAAGTCTCTAAAATCATAAAAAAGCCGGTGAAGCTAAATCAATAAGCAACTGAGATAAAACATCCTGCATTCACTTCACATTAAGCAATTAACAGAATTTCAAGTATGCACGTGTATTCCCTGTTACTGGATAGTACAATAAAACATTCATGGTGACAAATGTTGTCTTTTACTCTTAAAATCCTTTTGCTCTATTTTTGCTTTCCTGCCTCCCATCTACCTCAGGTGAGTGGGTGTAAGCGTGTTTAAATTTAGAGATGCAAATTCAAAAAGAAAATATTTTGTTTAAGCCCTGGCTGTGAGAACTGATTTCTTCTATGTCCCTTATAAAAGAAGGATTTTTCCCCCCAGTCTGTCCTTTGTCAGCCTTGTATAAATCTTACTTGGCAAAATCACTAATGTAAAAGAAAATTGACTGTGTAAGTTCCATATGAACATTCTAAATCCTCTACAGGAACTCATCTAAAAGGCAGCAGTCTTTGCCCATAAGAGGGTAAAAGAGAATAAAGATGTGCATGCAAAATAAGTATTTGTTATTAAGGCAAAGGAGAGAGATGGTGCCGAGATGCTGTGGAGATATTTGTTCTGTTTCCTATATGGAAGAGTAAAGGATGCAGAAAGAGAAGAGGGGAAGAAAAGAGAATAAGACCGGGGAGGTGCCAAGTAAGGAAGGAATAGAAAGAAAGAGATGCACTGGCAAGAATTAGCCAATGAGTGGGATGGCTAATGTGATAGACATCTTTGCAAGTCTCCACCCTCACAACCTCCCACCTCCCACCTCCCAGCCAGTGGGAAGAATGCCTGAGTTGGCAGTCTGTGTGCTAATTCTTCCCAGGATCTGGGTTCCCATCCTGTCCCTTCATAACCTCTCTCACAAAAATCTTCAGGGAGTCCCTAACATCCCTGCTTCTTTTACTGAGTCTCTTCTATTTATAAGGTACAAAGGTATCAAGGTGCCGGGATCAACATTCTTTTCTAGTGAGCACAAACACCAATTCAGCTTGAAAGAGTAGTTCCTTATAAGATGCTTACTGACTGCATAAATCATGTGTGGATGCCCAAAGAAAGCCAGGAAATAGTGTGTGTCTGGCCACAGAGAGATACGCATCTTCAAGAAAAGCAAGCCATAAGCAAAATGCATTTTGCTAAACAAAAATATTAATGGGTTCCAAGCCTTCAAGTTAATCCCAATCCCATAAATGCCTTCAGTTCACTAATGAAAGTACTGGACTCAGCTGTATGTATGATAAGAGAGGAGCATGTAGTCCTCTTATGAAGTAAAAGAACAAAATGTTGACACTAGTTGTCTTTGAGTATATGGGACCCAGACTGGCCTTTCAAGTGTTGTCCAATTTTCTCAGTTTCTAAATTTTCTATAATGAGGGGCACCTGAGTGGCTCAGTGGGTTGAGCCTCTGCCTTAGGCTCAGGTCATGATCTCAGGGTTCTGGGATTGAGCCTGTGCTCGGCGGGGAGCCTGCTTCCTCCTTTCTCTCTGCCTGCCTCTCTGCCTATTTGTGATCTCTGTCTGTCAAATAAATAAAAAATAAAATCTTTAAAAAAATGCAACCCACAGATAGTCTAAATTAGGTTTTGTTTGGTTCACAAGGTGGAGAGAAACCAGTGCTGGTTACCAAAGGCAATCAGAACAGATTCCCTGTATCCTCTGCTGGTTGTCTTTGCATGTGCCTTGGACCCACCATCCCTCATCTGCTCAGGTTTGAAGTCCTGCAACTGTCTTCTAGCTTTCTTTAACACTACATTCTATTTACTAGTTCCTTCTCTGCAGGATGCAAACATGCCATTATAGTGTCCATCTCTGCCTAATAAGCAAATACAAAACAACATCTTCTTTGATCCCATATCTATCTTAGCATCCCCTGGGCTATTTGCTCCCCTTTATAGAAAATACTTTCAAAGGCAATAGATGTGACTCTTCCCTTCACAATATGGGCCATTCAAAGTTTATACAACAATGGCTAAGGGAGATGTTCTGAGTGTACCCATTTTTTCAATGGGTAAACTGAGATCAACAAAGCTTCTTTTATTTCACAATCACACATTCAGACACTAGTCAAGCTCGCCTCAGGAAGAGAGCTCTGAAGCAGGAACCACTCATCATGTCCTCATTCCTTCCCTTCATTGTCAGTCCCCCTTAGTGCTCAGCCTAAACTTCGCTTCTTCAAGAGAGTCTTTCCCAGGAAGCACCTCTTTTTGCTTCCTCTGCCCAGAACACTTTCCCCTGCATCCCCTCAATTATTTTAAGTCTTTGCTTACATGTTCCCCCTCACTCCACCCTAGATTCCTGGCTATCCTTCTATTATACCAAGCACCATCCTGGGGTCTTTACCCTTCTTGTCCTGTAGTCTCACGGATTTCTCCCTGACTTCAGTGGGCTTGCATTCTGTGGCCATCTTATCAGAGAGGACTTTTCTGACCAATGTAACTAAAATATAATCCCCAACTCCATCAGACTCTCTCTTTACCTTGCCTGCATTGAACATACTTCCATTTGATGTTTTCCAAGTTGATTTGCTTTTTTTTTTTTTTTTTTTTTGTTCTTGGACACTATAAGTGTTCAAGAATATTCGTTGAGTGCATGATTGAACCCCAGAAGACGGAATGTCAGGCATTAGGAAAAAAGACTGGATCTACTTTATAACAGGCAGGGGAGGATTGCCCTACCTAGATTAATTTCAGGGATTCTGAGAATAATGAACCTCCCTTTTAAAATGCTTCAGGTAAATGTGTTTATTAGTTTCTATACTTGTTTTAGGTAAACCAATATTTGTAAGAACTAGGAAGCAATATTTACAATATTTACAATATTTACAATATTTACTTGTATCCATATATTTACTAAACATAAAATACACTTTAATTTCAACATTACCCACCTTTTTAATTTATTTTCTATTGCCATTACCAAGAAATTTTCCTAAATTAAAAACCTATCCTTATTCTAGGACTCATTCCAATTTTCTAAACATTCACACACACACACACACACACACACACACACACACACACACCCCACCACTACCACCATACCACACCCTTACCTAGTATGGACCAGATCCTGTCTTCCCTAATAAGTCCCTAAATCAGATCCTTCCTCTCTGTTCTCTCCATTCACAATGTGGCCCAACCGGATGTCAATTACAATACCATCATTCTTAATTGGCCCAGGGACTTGGAGCAAGGATACAAGCTGTGAATAAGAAGACAATGTAGCAAATCCACAAGGCCAGAGACACAGTTAAATCAAGAGCCAAAGCCAGGGAAAAGACACAAGCAAACACAAACCCTTATCCATCAAAGTGGGAGTGAGACCCTGGGATCTGCCTGAAGAAGGTGAAGCATAAATATGGAGTTGCACTGGCCCACAATGGATATCGTTAAAGCTGTCCTTCTGTTCTGGAGGCCCCTCTTCCTAAAGCCAAGTCTGGGGTCCCTTAGGGTCAGGTCCTGCTTCACATTTTATAGTTATATATATACTTCTTCTTCTCCCTTACTGATTGGAGACCTACCCCAGGATGCTATGTAATGCCTCACTCTAGGATGTGTGTATATAATGTCTATCATTCAGTAGACATTGGATAGATAGATGATAGATCGGTAGATGATAGATAAATGGATACATAGATAGATATGCACATATAGTAATTTAAGTACTGGAACACATTCAGACATTTATGTATATATAAATATGCCCACAAACACAAATATATATCGCATCAGGCTCCCTGCTCAGCTGGGAGCCTGCTATATAATATAAATTAGCGAATGAATGTTTGCTCTTATGATGAAGGATATCCATGTCTTCAAATCATATTCAAAAGTGATTAATGAGGGGTGCTTGGGTGACTCAGTCAGTTAAGCATCTGTCTTCAGCTCAGGTAACAATTCCAGGGTCCTGTGATAAGAGTTCCGCATCAGGCTCCCTGCTCAGCTGGGAGCCTGCTTCTCCCTCTCCCTCTGCCTGCCACTCCCACCATTTGTGCTCTATCTTTTTCTGTCAAATGAATGGATACAATATTTAAAAAAAAAAAGTGGGGGGATATTAGACTTAGGAAGGCATATTAGTTTGGTTTTATCACCCCATAGAGTAAGTAAATGTAGACGTGTAGATATTTTGATCCTGGACATGACTTCTATCTAGTTCAAGTGTATGAGTCTGACGTTAAGGCGTCGTATATCAAGGATTATCTGTGGCTGTTCATGCTTAAACAAAGCCAGTTGCTCAAAATGGAACCTATCCTTTGTGGTCAATTTTGCCTTGTGTTCCAATAAAGCAAGAATGAGAAATGTGATTAAGGAGGACTGAAAGATTCACATTATGTTCAAAAGCTCCTGTTCAGCAGTTACGGGTTCCCACTGGGGTTTGTTCTTTTCACCTCCAGAAGTGAAATGAAGACCATACCCCCCTAACATAGTTTCAAACGCAGAGCAGGTGACTTAAATGCAATCATTATTAAAATGAGCAGTGATTGAAGCACTGGAACATGTTCAACTTTGCACCACGGTCGTTGCCCGGTTTGATCAGTCGAATAAAGGGGGGCTGTTGGCGAAAATGTGTGATGAGGTCATAGTGCTCCTCATTATCTCATCCCAATTTTGTAAATGAAGCTTCGAGTGTTTGCCAGTTTCTTAGTAATGACATCGTCATTATTACCTATTGAATAGTGTTGAAAAAAAATGTAGTTGTGCCCAGCTCTAATTATTATGATCTCTCCGGCTTTGTTTCTAAATATACGGCTATACAACCCACAGATGGTTGGGGACGGTGAGGCTTTGTGGTGAAGACGATGAGTGGGCGCCCCACACCAACTGGCAAGTCCTTCTCCTTGGGGTTGAGCTCCAGTATACATCCTCTCCAGAGCATTTCTCCACTTCCCAGGAACTCAGGTGCCCCCGTTTTCCCCACTCCCACAGTACTTTTTCATCACTGTGTGAGAAGACTTGTATATTTTTACTGAATGGGTGTTTTTGCATGTCCGTTTTTCCTCTAGTCACGAAGACTGCTGTAAGCTTTAACTCTGATCATTGTTCACCATCTTGAACTAGAAAACTGCCAAAATATTAAACCCAGGCTGAGTCAGGGAGAAAATGCAAATGCTGTAGCTGAACATTTTACCTCTGCAGTAAGGAACTGGATGCCTAAGCCAGTAAATACAAGCAGTGGGGAAAAAGCATTTCAGGTACTAGGATCCACTCAAAAGTGAGGTGTTCCATATGAAAGAATTGTCTGCAGATTCTTAAGAATGACCTTTCCCATTGATGATGTGGCCTTACGCTAATGGGCACTTTTCCCAGATCCATTTGTTCATCGTTGCACATCTCCTTCCCCAGCCTTAAGTCAGAGGAATCTTCTATATGAAACTGATGGATCCATGCATTGCAGCACAGGAAGCATTTCCTGAAGTCAAGGTCAGAACCAATGTGAGGTTTTAAATATTAGGAAGGCCACAGGAAAATTGCCCAGAAAAGATATGAAAAGCCACCTTTATTAACGTATAAAGGAGGTGTTATTTGGAGAAGAAGTTGTTCTGGCAGGGTTACCATGTCTATGACTTCTAGAGGAACTAATTTTATTTTAGGAAATAAACCTAATAATTGTGCTTTGCTTTATTTGCGTTCACCTTGTTTGTAATGATTTCCTGGGCTCATGCAAGTGTAGATTTCATTAAGTCCAATGAGAGCATTCATTTCACTATAATACTACACACAAGTCCCCAAACAGTAAGTTGTTTATATTTAAATATGATCATGTGAAGAAGCCCATAATTGTTATTGCCCATAAAGGCATGTGAAATGGTAAAACAGGACTACTGCTTATTGATCTCTTATAAGCAAAAGCATAATGTATTACTTTAAGAGGCTTGCACAGAGCAGTATCTAACACAAACCATTGCATGTTAGATTCCTCCTTTACTGAGTGTACTTTAAATGCCCTCTTTCTGGGAAACATCTAGAAAATGTATGTCAATTCTGTGCCTTTTGAGAGCTTTGGATTTTATAGATCTTGAAGAAAATGCTGAAGATACTGAGATTTCCAGAATTGTATTTCTGAACATGTACATAAGACCATTGTGGTTATTAATTTCATTATTTTTTCTGATGGAAATTGGTTTTTAAAGAACTATTTGCCAGTTTTAAGGCTATCAGAAGACAGAACAATCAAAATAGAAAAAGGCCACTCTCACGAGTATTAGAAGACTTCCATGATTCTTTAATTTCTAGTAGGATTCTTGCTATTCTCTTTGATGGGAAGGCTTTTTTTGCAAGCCCCCAATACGTTGGGTATTTTCTAGTTTATCTCTAGAAACTGATGAGTGTTGCCTTACGGTATTTGACATGAACCATAACAGAAACACTTTTAAGTATGTTCTTCTAGATGGGAATTCCTGTTTTGTATTTTGGACTGATAATCGTTCCTCTTCTACTGCAACATTGGACCACATCTGAATTTTTCATTTTATTGCACGACTGACAGACCACTGTCAGATGACAAAGGGTTGGTAGTTGCTGGCAGAAATTGAGTATTAGTAATCTAAATAAGAGGCGGCATGTCAAGATCTATCGCCCAGCTATTGACCACCCTCCTCCCAACCCCCCACATAGAAGAGCAAGGAGCAAAACGAGGGCAAGATTACCTTTTAAAAGCTTATGATGTCTTATGGGCAGCCCCCATCTCAAATGTTCTTTTGCTTGCATAAAAGTATTTATTCTAATGTCAGAAACATTCTTTCCCATTGCATGATGTTATTTTCTACTCTCCATGACTTCTGGCTTTGAGGAAAATCATCTCTAAACCAGCTCGCTCTTCTGAGACAGGATTTGATGCAACGTAATGCAAAGATACGATTATGGGCAGCCATAAGTTAACTATAATTTCAAAGCTTACTTTAGAAGGAGTTGGCGCACAATCATACAAATTCTTACAAATCTTACTGGACACCTCTTCTACTCCACCCCACCCCATGTCATCTCCACCCACCTCTAACTCTAATCCTTGCTACGGTGACCAGCTTCATTCCTGTGTAACTGGAAACTCTTCTAAGTTGCACTGTACATTTTTACTCTCTACCTTGTGGTTTTCTTGACTCCAGGGAACCCTCGAGCCTGGAGGTCCAAGTGAATTAACACCCCTGGAGGAACCTTTGAACTGACAGAGGAATGCTTCCCACCTCAGTCTCTGGCCAACAGTTCCGAGGCTCATTCTGGTGCTTCTCAGAAGGATCACACAGACTGGAGCCCCGGTCACCTTCAGTGGTAGAGGTGTACACCTTAAAACCATATGCTTGTGTTAGCTGTTCTTCCCTCTGTGTTTTGCCCTTCCTTGTCTCCCGTTCTCGTTTTCTGGAATAATTTCCCCAGAGCAATTACCTGCATGAAAGCTCTTATCTCAAGTTCTTCTTGGGAGCCCCTACTAAGAAGGGCAACACATGTGCTTAACAAACACGGGCCTGTTAACCGTTTAGTGTGTTAACAATATGAAGACATTCATTGTGCATCATGTCATTGCTTCAACTAAGAAAACTCAATCACGTGAAGGGTTTACTTTACCAGAACACTTTGGTTTAAGCTATTAAATCTTCACCTCACCATAGTCCACAGAGTAAAAATTGTATTTGATTTGAAAAACATTAAGAGGAAAGTCCAGTGTAAACCATTTTAGGCAGTAAGGTGAGGAGTTCCTTTATTGGTCCTGAGATGGAGATATGATTTTCTCAGCATGATTAAACAGATGGATGGTTTGAACAATCTTTGAGCTCACCATGTGGTCATTTTGTACTGTGATTTGAGTGCTCTGCCCGTGACATATTTACTTACTCGGGTCCATTCCCCCACACCAGATGCAATTGTTACCAAAGCACATAAATGGAAATATCCACAAGGAGAACTAGCTGGAGAAAGCCTGCATTTCCATTTGGGAACAGGGACCATAAAGGGGTTCGGAAGTCAACTGAAATTTTGCCTAAACAAAGAGCAGGGAACAGAGCTCTGAGAGTTGCAACAGCCTCTGAAAAGCTGTCAGTCTATGAAGTGAATGGCAAACAGATGTCAAACGTCCTGAGGGAGTGTTTATAGGCTTCAGAACACACTCTTTTTGTCCACTCCAAAAGCAAGTTTGGGCCTCTGTAAAAATCTTAACCTGAGATTCTTCTTCATGTCCCTTGGGCACATCTACTGACTTGGCTAATATATCCACAAACCTAAACTGACTTGTAACTAAAGCTGTACCCTAGACATCATCCAGGAAAGACGTTAATGAGCCTACAAACTGGTGGAAAACTGGACCTAATTTTCTGTGATTCCTCCTGCTGAACCTGCATCTGGAGTAGTCTGGCAAGAAAAGCTATTTTTGATATTTTACTAGAAGCTTGAATGATAAGCTCCTGCCTCAATGAATATGAAGAACCAGAGTCACATGCAGAGATAGTGTTTTGTGAACATGCAAGTTGTAAAAGCATGTTTGTAGAAGGCTCATTGGAAATTTGTCTGTGGGCTGAATTTCCGTCGCGGCAATATTTTCTTTTACTTCTTTGGTCAATGCTATCAGCTTTCACTGTTTACAGGTAATAAACCTCTCCTGGGGAGTTGTTTAAGATGTATTTATGTTCATCACTAAGACAAAACATGTGTACCAATGATGTTAGGGTAGGCTTAGGAACAGTGAGATGAGATGGTCTTCAGGTCTTCAGATTTGGATAACTTTAGGAAAATGTCGATAGCTTTGGGAACATTCAGACTGACTAATGAACAGTAGGATAGCTTTATGAACACTGAGATGGCCCCATCAATAGCTGGGCACCATATAGATAATACAATAGCATTAAGAATGCTGATACAACCTTTAAGGATATTTGAATAGCTTTGACAGTGGGATAGTTTTGGAAACAGTGGGCTAACCTTAGGAACATTGGGATAACTTTAAGTTATCCTTAACTAACCAGTTAAGGTTGGGAAATGAGCCTTTTCTTCAGAATATGGTCAGGAGAATCAACAATTGTGTCGTGGTTTTACTTTTCCTTATAGTGAAGCTGGATATTTTGCAAAAGGGAGTTCTTTCTTCTGAATTTAATAGACACCATCCCACAGTGCCTCGTGGCTCCCCATTAGATAATGAAGAGATTCAGTTCATTTGGTTCAGCATTTTAGCTGATTAGGCATAACCAGAGGATGTTCATGGTGTTAAAGAGTAAATGGTTAGAGTTGTCACATATTGAACAGCTGTGTATGAGGCTGACTGTTAACTTTTCTATGTAATGTAATCTTCTCAACAACATTAAGAAGTATCACTGGACATATTTCAATAAGAAGAAAATCCAAATTTAGAAAAGATAAGCAACTTATCACATGCTACCTAGCTACAGAGAAAGAGTACAGCATTATAACTCAGTCAGTCTTATCCCCAGGTCCATCCTCACAACTCCTGGGCCATTAATTTTTTTCTAAGAAAAGGGTAAAAAAAAAGAACTAAATTTTGAACAAAACTATGTGATAAATGAAGCTGACACATCTGAGCATCTGTCCGGAAGTAGATAAAATTGTATTCATGTGTTATACCATGTAAAAATAAATTCTCCATTAATTAAAGCCTCATGTATGAGAAAACTAGAAGGTGAAAACCCTTGTGAAAAATTCTAAGAGAATACTTGCCTAATCTACATGTGGATAGTGAGAAGAACTTTCTAATTGAAGCTGAAAACCTAAGGCTACCTCTACAAGGTATTTCCCTATCAAAATTCAATAGAAAGGATAAATAATAGGATTTAAAAGATAACAGAAAGGGATAAAAAGCTAAAATCTATAATACTCAAAAAGTTTTTGAAATAAAAAGAATATGCATCCAATAGAAAAAGGGGTAAGGGATATGCCTGTACACACAGAAGAACAAACCCATACCAGTAGGCATAGGACTTCAAAGTAATGAAACAAGACATCATTTTATTCCTCAGCAGAGATCAGGGAAACAAAACGAAACAAACACACACACACAGAAAAAACCCAAGATCAAAAACTAACAAGGACACACACACACACACACACACACACACACAAAGTCAAACACCTGAAGTCGGTAGGGCTGTGTGGGACGCGACACACTGCTAGTGGAAACAGAAAGTGCTACAGTATTTTTGGAAAGCAAAACTCAGTGTCAAAATTCCTTGAGGTCAAAAAGTTCAATGGACGTGATCATCTATTGTACAATGTGTTTATAGTGTAGCCATAGCATGAAACAATGTTCAGAATTCAATAGAAATAATTTGGCATAAATTATTATTTATGAGTGTGAAGAGCAATATTGAGTGTAAAAAATAAAGTGCAGAGAATTATGTATCATAGGACTTAATTTTTAAAATGTGTAGACGTATTCACAGATGTTGCATTCTATAACCATATCAACAGGGAAACATATGAACACAATTTCCCACGGGCTGCCTGGGTGATTTGCTGATAGGCTAGTGAGAATTGAACGGATATGTATAAGGGAGATAGAAGGCAAACAATAATAATGAAAAGAAAAAAGAAAAAAAGAAAAGAAAAGAAAGGAAGAAAGGAAAAACTGTAGTTGAATAAAAGCATGTATGAGTTTATTTCTACATATTTATGTAAAACTAGAAAATCCAGAAAACTCCCAGTCATAGCTTGTCAAGAGAAAAACTAGTTCCTCATCATGTAAATCCTTTGCAGAATTTCATATTTTAAGCTACCTGATTTTTCTCTCCTATCTATGTTTAATAAACGCAGATACTGGGCTTTATATCTTATCTTTTTGCCCTCCCTAAAATGTCCCAAATTTACTAATGGTCTTTCAAAATTCCTTGAGACACAATTATTTTCTTTCCTTCTAATCTTGCATTCTGTCAGGTTTTTCTTATGGCATTTGTCATGATCTGCTTTATTTGTCTTACTTATGTTTTTTGACATTTTCTTATGATTAAGACTCATCTGTATTAAAAGGCATCTACTATACAGACTTTTTAAGAGAATCTGGCACTTTGAATATGGTAAAAGTACAATAAATTGTCATTTCCAGGTTCATTAACATATTCATCAAATATTTATTTGAAACTTATTATATGCAAAATTGTAGATATTATACAGATTAAACATGGGATTCTTGGACAAATAGTGCCATGAAAATATCTACTGTCTTGATGAATTTGGTTTGTAACTTTAAAAAAATATTTATCATTTATACAGATATACATATACACGTATATACCATTTATACAGATACACATATCATACAGATATACATATATGTGTGTGTATATGAGAACACAAGACAATTATACTGTTGAAACAATTTTCTACAGCATTCTCCAGATTATTAATATATGTCTTAAAGAGATTTATATGGAGGGATTTAGATCTCTGTGGTAGAAATATGCAAGATCAGTTTTATAAAACCTCATTAAAATCAAAATGCAAAGAACGAAAAAAAATTGCTTTAATTAGCCAGTTTGGATTTCCTGATATTTTGTTTGATAATATTAGAATTTTTATTTGGCTAGGGAGTAGCAGTTGTTTTGAATTATGCACTATTCTGAATCAAGATACTGGTTTAATGAGGTGTTAGCTCATGAAAAATTGTTACAAGTTTATAGAGTGTAGAGGATTACCATTAGGTAATGTTCAGTGAAAACTGTAATTTAACAGACACAAAAACAAAGAATAATTTTGCAAATGCCTTTCAGAGATGGCTTTCTAATAGTGAACACACCTAAGTTTGCCACAAACTTCAGTTACTTCCAACTAACCATGGAAAAGAGGGTGAGATGGAAAATACAGCAGATGACCATCTACTTGCAAAAGTAATTTCACAAAACAATGATTTGCAAATAAACGTGTTTCCTTTTTTATTTTTATTTTTAAGAAATAT
Organism: Enhydra lutris kenyoni; assembly: GCF_002288905.1. NCBI lineage: Eukaryota > Metazoa > Chordata > Mammalia > Carnivora > Mustelidae > Enhydra > Enhydra lutris. The sequence continues at coordinate 5,767,891 of NW_019154128.1, forward strand.
TTTATTTATTCATTTGATAGAGCAAGCAAGCGAGAAAGCACAAGCACAGGGAACAGCAGAAAGAGAGGAAAAAGCAGGCTCTCCACTGAGCAGGGGGCCTGATATGGAGCTTGATCCCAGGACCCTGGGATCATGACCTGAGCCGAAGGCAGATGCTTAATGACTGAGTCATCCAGGTGACCCAAGGTGTTTCCTTTTTAAATTTGGTGACAAGTTCTTTAGTTTTCCTTGACTCAAGAATAGATATGAGTTACCGTCTCACTATATGCACAGTACAATAAATAATTTTGATTGTATCCTCTAAAGAAGTAACAGTTTATATTTATATTTATATAATTATATAATATTTATATAATTTAGTCTCTTTGTCTCCCATGCCTTTGACTCCTTATCTTGCCCACTTAAAGCATTGTATATCTTTGATGTGAAATGTACTTACAGTGTACAACTGAGTTCCTCAAAACCACTTACAAATGCCTTGGTCTCTGATTGGTTGGTGGAGATGATGTAATAAAAACTACCAAAGTAAATGAGAATAGAATCAAACCTAACTAACTGCTGGCATTGGGGAACAAATACACTTAGGTCATTAGTCTTCCACTAAAGAGCTTGTCAAACACAGACAAGTTCAGAAATAGAACAGAGCAGAGGGACCCAAGTTGACCCCAGTGTTAGGCTGATCTGAGGAAAGCCAGGGAAGAGGTGATATGAGTGTTGAGTTATATTTTCAGGAAAAAACAATGACTTCTGTTTTTCTGTATAACAGGAATTTTACCTTTCTCTGTATTTTTTTAAATATTTTATTTATTCATTTTAGACAGAGAAAGAAAGCCCATGCATGAGTGGAGCAGGGGGTAGAAACAGACTGCCCAGTGAACAGGGAGCTCAACATGGGGATCAATCCCAGGACCTGTAGATCATGACCTGAGTTCAAGGCAGATGCTTAACCATCTGAGCCACCCAGTCACCCCCTTTCTCTGCATCATTAACTCAGAAAATACATATAGAAAAAAAAATATTTTAATAGGCTGAGTGAATCAGGAACAGGCGCTGTGAGTGTTTCTTAAATGTCAAATGCTATTCCAAACAGTTTGTCTGAATAATCTCATTTAATATACTTAACACCTAAGAAGTACATACTAATAATTTAACTGTTTTATAGAGGGCTAAATTGAGTCAAAAAGAGGTTAAGTTCCCCCCACTTTGGAAGTCACACAGAAATTCAAAGTGGATTAAAGACCTAAAGACAAGAAGCCATAAAAATCATCGAGGAGAACACAGACAGTAACCTCTTTGCTATCAACTATAGTAACTTCTTTCTAGATACATCTCCTTAGTCAAAGGAAACAAAAGCAAAAATATTCTGTTGAGACTACATCAGAATAAAAAGCTTCTGCACAGCAAAGGAAACAAACAGCAAAACTAAATGACAACCTACTGAATGGGAGAAGATACATATCAGAATGACATATCTGATAAAGGGTTAGTATCGAAAATATATAGAGAACTTACACAACTCAACACCCAAAATATGAATAATCGAATTAAAAATGGGCAGAAGACAAGAATAGGCATTTTTCCAAAGAAGACATACAGATGACCAACAGACAGATGAAAAAATGCTCAACATCACCCCTCATCAGGGAGATGTGGATCAAAACTACAATGAAATATCATGTTACAACTTCAGAATGGCTAAAATTAACAACATAAGAAACAACAGGTGATGGTGAGGTTGTAGAGAAAAAGGAACCCTCTTGTACTTTTGGTAGGATTGTAACCTGGTGCTGTCATTCCAGAAAACAGTATGGAGGTTCCTCAAAAGATTAAAAATAAAACTACCCCAAGAATCAGCAATCATGTTACTAAGTATTTATCCAAAGAATAAAAAAATACTGAATCAAAGGGATACATGCACCCTGATGTTTATAGAAGCGTTATCTACAATGGCCAAATTCTGAAAGCAGCCCAAGCACCCATCAAATGCTGAATGGATAAAGATGATGTGGTATATCTACACATATATACAATGGGATATTACTCAGCCATAAAAAGAATGGATGCTTACCATTTGCAGCAATGTAGATGATGCTAGAGTGTGTTATGCTAAGAGAAAGAAGTCAGAGAAAGACAAATACCCTATGATTTCACTCATATGTGGAATTTAAGAAGCAAAACAAACAAGCAAGGGGGGTGTGTGTGTGGAGAGAGGCGACCAAGATACAGGCTCTTAACTATAGACCACAAACATGGTTACCAAAGTGGAGGCGGTGTGGGGATGGGTAGAGTAGGTGATGGGGATTAAGAAGTGTACTTGTGATGAACACTGGATGATGTATGGAAGGGTTGAATCACTATATTCTACACCTGAAACTAATATTATACTGTATGTTAACTACCTGGAACTTAAGTGAAAACTTATGGAGTCCAAAGTAAAGACTTTAAAGTCAGGGGGGCTAATTCTAAAGCCTGCAGTCTAGACTGCTGTGTGCTGTGTATTATGGGTACATGTGTGGGAAAGGGTAGCCATAGCAAGAAGATTGCTAACACTTACAGAATGCTTCTGCTATGTCACAGACTATTCTAAGAGCAGAACACATGCTAACTCATTTTATCTTGACAACACCCTCTGAGTTGGTGTACATCAGCCTACGGAAGAAGGAATTAAAACAGTGAGGTTAATATTATGCCCCATGTTATACATTTGCCACCTATTTTATGAGCTTATTTATACCCCCACATCTACATAAACACAAAATGTGAATCTCATATAGGAGAGAAAGAATGTTTACAAAGCCCAGATTTCAGAGTAAAGATGTGCCAGGTTTGTACCTGAATCCATGCCATTACTAGCTGTGTTGCTTTGTATAACTTAAACTCTATGGAAAAGAGTTTTCTTCATCAATACAATGGACTTAGTGACTACTTCGATACATGGAGTATTTACATGATACAGTAAATGTGAATCATCTCACAGAGTTGGGAATAGAGACATTGCAAGTGGTTGTTGTTACTAGAACAGAAGGAAAAGATAGACCATTATTTTACACATAAGATGTGCTCTTTGTTTGTATCTCTTCCTAAATTCTGTTTGAGGATATCTAGTAACTGAAAATGGAATGAAATGATAATGACACCTAGTATTATATGTTGTTGTAGACCATTCTAGCTGACGCAGCATTACACTGAGGTTTGTAATAAACATGGTGACTACACCTGTGGGAAGAGAGAACAAAACTTGTGGGAAAAGTTCAGCATCCTCAGTCTCACACTGAAATTTCCTCCAATGGACCTTCAGTGCTATTTCTATTCCAACTACTAAAAGCACATGGCTATATTTCCTAATCTCAGGTGTCATGATCTTATTTCTGTTTCATCTCCTTTGAAAAATCTCAAAATACAAACAAATATTTAGCACTGTCAAATCCATAAAGAAGAGAAGAAAAATGATCCCTTTGAAAAATATTCCAAGATGCCTAAAGCTAATCTTCAGTGAAATTTTATTCATTTTATGGAAATAGGAAGTAACTTATTTGTCCAACATCAATAAGAGATGACTTAATTTTAAATATCATTTCAAAAATAGGTCTAAATGAACATTGGGGGGATAGTAATTAAAAAAGTAGGACAAGAAATACACTACATGCATTAGGTATACTATATCTTCATTTTCTAATGCTTTTACTGAGCGTCATTTTGTGACTTGCCTTTATTTTGGAACAGCAAATGTTAAAGACATGCCATTAATCCCACTATGACAATCATTAAGATATATTTGCCCTTTAGGGATGACTGCCCTTCATTTTGTTCATCAATAGATGTCAATAAACCACATGTGTTTAATGAGTATTATTACAACATTGCTTTTATCATCGAATTACAGAAGTCTTTGGGGGGAAATGTGCTTTGATATATTTTATTTTTTATGTATTAAATACCATGAAATAAATATGAGTTTTGTTAACCTCAGGTAATAAATGGATAGACGTATAGAATAGTTTATGGCAGTTATGTGCAATCTGACATATGGGAAAGTAAGAAAATGCCTCACATGTGCATTAAGAATTGTGTGACATGAAATGTTCTTCCAGTCTTCCATTCTAAAAACACATAGCTTAAGATACATAATTTTAAAAATTAAAAAAAATAAAAATAAAAATTAATTTTAAACACATTTATAAAGATTTTCTATCTTTAATGCATTCTGTTGTTTTTCTTAATTTTCACACAGTGTGTTACCTTTAGGCATACAATACCAGGTGAGTATTACCCTCATGAATTAGTTAAATGTATTATCACTTAAAGACCAGGTGAGAACTTTACTAATGAGAAAGCCATCAAAGAGAGATACAAGGAGAAAAAAAGAGAAAAAAGATATTCTCATTCTAAATAACTTTTAACTAAAATCAATATCAGAGATGAAAGAATGTTTCTCTTTAACAGTAAGGTAAAGATAAGTCTTAAAAGAAAACTGTTCAACCTCAAGAGGCTACACTATCATAAATCCTACTCATTTTAGGGAGAAAAGGAAAAATAAGGAAATTATGTTTTTCACTTGGATCACTTGCCAGGGAATTGGTACAATGAGAAGCTGGTCTCAGTATGAGGCTACACTAATTCTCTAGATTATTTTATTGTTATGATTTTAGGTGTTTCCTGACTCTGGCTTCCTTTTGACATTCCCTCTAGACTATGAGTTCCCTGATGTTCTGGAATATGTCTCATATACCATTTATTTCCAGAATTTTTGTAAAACAGTTTATGTATAGCAAGCTTTCAGCAAAATATTTATATTTATTTTTTATTTTCCAAATTGAATATCTAGAATTATTATTTTTCTAGAAGAAATTTGAAATTAGATTTCTAACCCAAAATCTGAAAAAAAAAAAAAAAAAGATAACACTTAGTAGGAAGAAGACAAATGTGCTGTGGATGTTGGAAGAGTAAAGTGGTTTCTATAATGTCTATCATGTGTATAAAAAACAAAAAATTTGGGATCTTCAACCTTTGTTTGAAAGTTGTTATTTTTTTAAAGATTTTATTTATTTATTTGTCAGATTGAGAGAGTACAAGCAGAGAGAGTGGAAGGCAGAGGGAGAAGCAGGCTTCTTGCTGAGCCGGGAGTCCAATGTGGACCTTGATCCCAGGACCCTGGGATCTTGACCTGAGCTAAAAGCAGACACTTAACCAACTGATCCACCCAGGCATCCCATGAAAGTTGTTATTTGTAATTACTGTAGATTTTGCAGTTCTGGCAAAATAGTAATTGCATTGCCTCCACATTTTTGGATTTGCCTTTATTATCTCATAGGCATAGACTGTGAAAAATTAGTATTTTGTTTTTTTGTAACATGAGTTTAATAATATTTACCTGATATGACTGTTTAGAGGATTAAATGAATACTATAGTTAACACAGTTCTTGTCATTCATTCAACAATTCCGTTAGTGCAGAGCATGTGTCAGGCCCATTCTACAGGCTATGGTACAGAAGTGATTACAATGAAGAAAAAAAAAGGGCGAAATTTCCAACAGAACTAGTATTCTCCCAAGTTTAGGACCCAAGATTCCTTATTCCTTTACCTAACATTATTGATTCTCAAAACATTGATTTTAGGCTGTTAAACCAATCTTCTAATCCTTGGTTAAATTATATGTATATATAATATATATATATTATAAATACTAAATACTATATACTAACTACTATATATTCAATATGGTATATAATCCTCTGTATATATTGCTGGATTCTTTTTGCTAGTATTCACTGAGGACTGTCACGTCTATATTCATAAGAAATTTTGAGATTTTTTTTTCCTATAATTATAAGAGGTCTGTAATTTACTTTATGTGTGATACCTTTGTTTGACTTTGGTATCAGTCAATTATGGCCTTATAGAATGAGTTGGAAAATATTCCTTTCTTTTTTACTGTTTAAAAGAGTTTGTTAATATACTCTTAATTTTTTTATACTTGTTATAATATGATTCAGATTTTCTATTTTTCTTCAGTTAATTTCAGTAGTTGTGTTTTTCTTAGGATTTATCTTATATTTGCTCTTTAATATCAAATTTATTGACACATAGCTGTTCATATTATTCCACTCTAATCTTTTTTTTTTAGATTGTATTTATGTTTATTTATTTATTTGTTTATTTATTTATCTGAAGGTGGGGAGAGGGACAGAGGGAGGGAGAGAGAGAGGGAATCTTAAGCACACAGTGTGGAGCCTGACTTAGAGCTTGATCTCATGACCCTGAGGTCGTGACCTGAGCCAAAATCAAGAGTCGATGCTTAACTGACTGAGCCACCATGCCCCCTGCCCAATCTTTTTTTAATTCTATACTATTAGTAATAGTTCTTCTTTTATTTCTGATATATGTGTATTTAAGCTTCTCTCTCTTCTTGGAAATTCCTGCTAATAGCTTGCCAGTTTTGTTATCTTTCAAGAAACAAACTTTTGGTTTTATTGATTATCTTTATTGCTTACTATTCTTTATTTCATTAATTTCTTTCTAATCTTTTTTATTTACTTCCTTCTGCTTGTATTACATTTAGTTTTCTTTTTTCAAACTATTTAGGAGGAGAGATAGATTATTGATAAGAGATCTTTTTTTTTTCCTAATATCAGTATTTATAGCTATAAATTTCCCTGAAAGAATTTCTTCAGTTGAGCTTAAGTATTGGCATGTCATGTTTTTATTTTAACTCATCTCAAAAAGATTTCTAATCTTCTCATTTCTGTCTGGATCCTTCTTTCATTTAGGAGTATGTTGTTTAATTTTTGCATATTTATTAATTCACCAAATTTTCTCTACTATGCATTTCTATTTCACTCCATCATGATTGGAGAATATACTGTGTTCAGATCTTTTTAAATTTATTAAGTTTTGTTTTATGGTCTAAGATATGGTCTGTCTTAGTGAATGTTCCATGTGTACTTGAGAATTACATTCTACTATGCTTGGGTAGAATGTTCTATAGATGTCTCTTTGGGTTAGTTGGAGTATAGTGCTGATCAAGTTTTCTATTTTATTTTTCACCTTCTTTCTAGTTGCTGTATCAGTTACTGAAAGTGGAACATTAAAGTTTCCCAATTTTATTGTTAATTGTCTAATTCTTCCTTCAAGTCTGCTAGATTCTGCTTCATGCAATTTAGGGTTATGTTTTAGGGTACATATATATTTATAATCATTATATCTTCTGCAATATTGACCCTCTTACCATTATAAAATAAACCTCCTTAGCATAGCTTTCTATGATTTCTATGTGCATTATATAGTAAACTGACTAACCACCTAAAAATATCAGGACTTAATTCCTAAAATAGGTAAATGTTACTTGAGTAGAAAAATGGTCTTTGCAGATATGATTAAGTTACAAAATTTGACATGAGGAGATTATCTTGTATTATACAGGCAAGACTCTAAATCCAGTCAAAAGCATTCTTATTAAGAGAGAGACAGAGGAAGATCTTACATACAGAGAAGAGGAAGAGGCATTATGGCCAAAGAAGCAGAAATCAGAGTTATGTAGCCAAAAGTCAAAGTAATGTCAGCAGCCACTAAAAGCTGGAAGAGGCAAATATTAGATTCTATTATATTGTCTCCTTTGGGGGTGAAGTCTCTCTAATGGTTTGATTATGACTCAGTGAAACTTATTTCAGACATCTGACTTCCAGAAATATGAGAAAATAAATACATGTTGTATTAAACTATCCAGGTTGCAATAATCTTTTACAAATTAGCCATCATAAACTACCACAATTGATATTACATTTTCCACCATTTGGTTTGATTTATTTATATCTTTGAATCTAGTTTATCCCTTTGTAGGCAGCATATAACTGGATCTTGATTTTTTTATTATTCTGAAAAACCTTATGTTGAAATTAAAAATTATCAAAATTGGTGGGAAACAGTGAAATCAGTACTTATAGGGAATTTTATAACATTGAATGAATATATTCAAAAGGGAAAAAAAAAGACCTAAAATCAGTCAATTAGACCTCCAATTTAGAAAACCGGAAAAAAAGACCAAATTAAGTACAAATTATTCAGAATAAAATAAATAATACAAATTAGAACAGAAATTTATCAAATTGAAAACAAGAAATGGTGATAGAGAACATCAACAGAACAAAAAACTCATTTTTGAAAAAGATCAATAAAATCAATACACCCCTAGTCAAGTTAACTAATAACAGAGAGAAGACACAAATCACTAGCATTAGAAATGGTATCATGGTCATCAGAGATCTCATGAACATAAAAAAGCTAATTAGAGAATACTATGAACAAATCTATTTCCACAAATTTCATAGCTGATATGAAACAATTCCTTGAAAAACACAATATCCTAAAACCTCATAGAAGAAATAGGTAATCTGAATAGCTTGTATTTATTAAAGAAATTGAATCAATAATTAATAACCTTCCAAAACAGGAAGTATCATTCCCAGAGGTATTCACTGATGAATTCTACAAAACACTTAGAAAACAAATTATACTAATTCTGTATAATATCTTCTTAAGGCCCAAAGAGAATACTTTCCATCTCATTCTATGAGGTCGGAGTCACCCTAATGCCCAAATCAGACAAAGACATTATAGGAAAAGAAAACTAGAGACCAATAACTCTCATGAACACAGTTGCAAAAATCTTCAGTAAAATACTTGCAATTCAAATCCAACAATATATAAAAAGAATTATACACCATAACCAAATGGGTTTTATCTCAGATATGCAAGTCTGGTTCAACCTTTGAAAATCATTTAATGTAATCCATCACATCAACAGACTAAAGATTTAAAAATCATATGATTATGGGGCACCTGGGTGGCTCAGTGGGTTAAAGCCTCTGCCTTCGGCTCAGGTCATGATCCCAGGGTCCTGGGATCGAGCCCCGCATCAGGCTCTCTGCTCAGCGGGGAGCCTGCTTCCTCCTCTCTCTCTCTGCCTCTCTGCCTACTTGTGATCTCTGTCTGTCAAGTGGATGAATAAAATCTTTAAAAAAAATCATATAATTATATTAATAAATGCAAAAAACATTTAACAAAATCCAACACTCATTCATGATAAAAACTCTCAGCAAACTAGAAGTACAGGGAACTTCTCAAACTTTGTAAAAAATATCTACAAAATATCTTCAGCAAACATTCCACTTAATGATAAGATACTAGAAATTTTCCCACTAAGATCACAAACCAGGCAGGAATGTCCCTTCTCACCACTGCTCCTCAACATCTGACTAGAAATCCTACCCAATGCACTAAGACAGGTAAAGGAAATAAAAGGTATATAGATTGGAAAGGAAGAAATAAAACTATCTTTATTCATAGGTGGTGTCATGGTCTACAGAAAAAATTTGTAAGAATTGACCAGAAAAAGAAAAAAATAAAAATTAAAAAACCCTCCTAGAACTAATAATCAATTATAGCAATGTTGCAATATTACAGGATACAAGGTCAATATATAATAATTTATTACAACAATGAACAAATGGAATTTAAATTAAAAACAGAATTTCATTTACATTAGCATGGTTCAAAATGAAATATTTACTATAAGTCTAACAAAATTTCTCTTTAGGACATTTTAAAATCTTATGAAACTATCAAAGGAGAACTTAAGAAATAGATAATCCATGTGTATGAACAGGAAGACTTGTCAAAATGTCAATTCTTCACAACTTGGTCCATAAATTTAATACAGTTCCAATCAAAATCCAATAAATTATTTTGTGGATACTTACAAATCCATTATAATTCTTATATTAAGAGGTAAATACCCAGCATAGCCAACTTATTATTGATGTCAGGGAACCCACACGATCTGACTTCCAAGACTTAACTACATAGTTGCAGTAATCAAGACAAAGTGGTGTTGGTGAAATACAGAGAAATAGACTGAAATAACAGAATATGGAAACTAGAAATGAATACACATCATATTGGTCAACTGACAGCAAAAACAATGCAATGAAGCAAAGAAAGTCTCTTCAGTAAATGGTGCTGGAACAAGTGAACATCCACAGCAACAAAAACAACAAAGAAATGAAGTTAGCTACTGATCTTACACCTTTTAGGAAAATTAACCTGAAACAGATTGGAGGCCCCTACATGTAAAATAAAACTAAAACTTCCTGATGCATGACATAAGATAAAACCTAAGTTATCTTGGTTATGATGATGACTTTTTAGCTAAAAACCAAAGACATGATCCATGAAAGTAACAATTGATGAGCTGGACCTAATTAAAATTTAAAATTCTACTCTGAAAAACAGAAGAGAATAGAGAAAAACCAAATCAGGATAAAATATTTGCAAGACATATCTGATAAAGAACTATTTCCCAAAACATACAGAAAACTCTTAAAACTCAACAATTAGGGCACAAGACCTAAACATTCCATTATACATTATAGATAGATAAAGATATAGATATAGATGCAGATATAGATATAGATACAGATATCTATATCTGTATCTATATAGATAGATATAGATATCTGTATCTATCTATATAGATACAGATATAGATATCTGTATCTATATCTACATCTATATCTACATCTGCATCCATATCTACATCTATATATCTCACATCTTCTTTAACCATTCCTCTGTCAATAGGGTAACATGTTAATCATTTAATGAATATTTTATTACAATTTTTTAAAAGTTATTTTAAAAAAGTTATTTTATTTTCTAAACAGTTGCTCTAGGATTTTCTGCTCTGTTTGATGACACATTGTCATCACAGCTTTCTTTAATACTTGGAACTTGGATTCCCTTACTTCTTTGAATGTATTTTGTTGCCTGATTTGAGATTTTTCACTGTTAAATCAAACATATAGGCCCTCTTAAAGTCACTTTCTGTTGCTTGCTACTTTTCCTGTACTGAGATACAGCTTCCTGTTTCTTTTCATGCTCATAATATTTTGTTGAAAACTTAACCTTTTCAGTAATATTGCAGTAATTCTGGATACTGTGTACCCCACTCCCATCCCCAGAACCTATTTTTTTTCAGAACCTATTTTTTTGTTACCAGTGTCTTTATTTATTTAGTGACTTGACTAGACTGTTTTAGTCAAGTCTATTTCCCCCGTGTTGTAAAATTTCTGATGTCACTCTTTAAAGGACAACCTCTTTGGTACCCACAACAATCACCCTGGGATTCCCATGGTTTTAGCTGGGCTTTCTTTGACTTTCTCGTTATCTAATACCTCTATTAAACTCTCTTCCTTATTGTTATTACACCAACTATTATGCTCTGTAGTTCCATACGGAGCTCCATATGCTGGATGATTGCCCTATTACTTTCAACAGTGTCCTTGAGCATATATTGCTCCACTGATCCAAGTAAATTCAGATAAAGACAGTGTTTTAGACCAACCTTCATGGTTTTTTGTTGTTTTGTTTTGTTTTTCTTTTCCTCAAAGGGCTCTTTGTATGTGTCTTTTTTCCTAGTACTCTCTGGTACGTCATGGCTTATAGCTTAGCTTATATCACTCTTAGAGCTACGAGTCTCCATTTAACTGATTGCCATGAATGTTTCCATTGTTTTTGGAGAGTGCCCTTCATTTTTAATTTCCTCACATTCTTTTTTTAAAAGACCTTGGCTCTCTTCTCCTGGTGTGGAATCAGGCTATCAGAACTCCAGTGTTCTCAGCCTGCCATTCCTGAGGCAGATCCTCTGACTTATTATGGGAGGTAAGTGGATAAAGGGAGCCCTGACCCCACCAGGAATTTAGCCTCTGTAACTTGGAGGGGAGAGTTTGAGAAATAGTTGTGACCTCTCTCTCCAGGTGACATTGGGGATTGAAGGAAGAGGGAATCCCATAACCTTGGTCACATATATCTGGAGTGGAACCTCCATTAAGCTGAGCTGGTGGAGTAGAGGATGGGGAGAAAGTGGGTCATCATTCATAGACTTGTGCTGTTCTTACAGAGATTTAGTAGATTTTTTTGAATAAATGTTTTTCCACTTGTCTGTTCTTAGGATAATTTCCAGATATCCTATTCTTAAAAAAATAATTTTTACCTATTATATTTGTTTCATGGTAGAATGAGTCCACAAGCCTCCTCACACCACCATCACAGAAGTGAAATTCTCACACTGGTCTTTCTGACCAAGGATGAGTAAGGTGAGCATCGAGTAATCTCCAGGATAGAAGATATTATCATAAAATCCTCCCCCTCTCTACAATTCACACATCATTTAAAAATGCCATTGTTGTAATAATTTTGTCAAAAAGATATTCATGACTAATAAACTCTTACAGTTTATTAGTTGTCAGTTTAAATACACAGACACACACACAGAGACACATACACACACATATTATTACCCAACATGGGGACATGATGCTTCTGACAAGAAGCATCCTGACAATCAGCATGTGTGGCTGAGAGTTATCCCAAATAACTACATTCAAAGAACATTTCTATACTAACATCTGAATGTTTCATCCAAATGATTACATTCTTAGGCTCTTTCTATAATTTTGGACTATTTCAATTTTAATTCATTCCACTGAAAAATGAGCCATTGAACACCTATTATGGACCAGACAGGAAACGAGGGTAGAAATATAAATTTCGGTTTCCTTTAATGATTTTTTTTAAGAGATTTTAATTATTTAGTTGACAGAGAGAGAGAGAGAGTGAGCACAAGCAGAAGGGAGCAGCAGTCAGAGGGAGAAAGAGAAGTAGGCTCCCCACAGAGCAGAGAGCCCAATGGGAGCTCTCTCCCAGGACCCTGAGATCAGGTTGTGAGCTGAAGGCAGATACTTAACCAATAGAACCAACCAAGTGCCCCTTTGGTTTTCATTTTAAGGATATTTTCATTTGCTACAGAGCAAGGTAGAAGCACTGTTCCAAGAGTTCTGTTATCATTGACCCCTGTCAACCTCCAATGTGTCTTTTCTGAGAACCACTTCCTTGGTACAGTCCATCATCACATCTCACCCAGGCTACATTTGATTCCACTGGTGCATTAACTGCTGCACACCAGCAGCAATTGATAGAAATATAATGCACATCACATATGTAATATTTAAATTAAAATTTTTGTTTTGAGATACCATAGTTTTGCAGTTCCATGTACCCTGACTCAGTTTCCCCCAGTGATAATATCCTGCAAAACTATAGTATGATACCATGATATTTACATTATACATTATATAGTATCATATTACAAAAAGGTATATACAGTATACCATCCACCAATTTTATTCAGATTCCCCCAGGTTTCCTTATACTCGTGCACACACAAATGTGTGTGTGTATGTGTTGCATGCATTTAGTTCTATGCAATTTTGTCACGTGCAGGTTCATCACCATACACAGTCAAGATACAGAATAGTTCCATCATTATGTGACCCTCTTTTATTTCATTGCTAAGGTTTTCTCACTTTTCATTTCACTCAATAGACTTTATAATAAACCCTTGAAACACTTTTATGGTGGTTGTTCCAAAATTTGTCCTTGATGGTGTGCCTGGGTGGCTCAGTCATTTGAAGGTGTGACCCTTGATTTCAGTCAGTTCAAGGTATGACCCTTGATTTCAGTCATGTTGTTAGGGTCATGAGGTTGAGCCCCATATGGGGCTCTGCACTCAGTGGGGAGTCTGCTTGAGATTCCCTCTCTCTCTCTCCTTCTGCACCACCGCCACTCACTTGCATACACACTCTCTCTAAAAATACAATTCTTCCTAGATAATTCCAACATCTGATTCATCTCAGTGTTGGCATCAGTTGATCACCTTTTCTCTCAAACATTGTGATTTTCCTATCCCTCAGTATGACAGGTGATTTTCAGTTGTACGCTGGATATTCTGGTTACTGTGTGAGGAAACTCTGTGTCCAATTTCCATCTTTTATTTTAGGATTTATTCTGTTTTATTTATCCCCCAGGCCTTGGCTTACTTTTGTAGGTTGTGGTTTTAATGACAATTTAATTTTTTGAGACTTCACGGTACTTTTCTGGTTTGCTCACTTTATTGGTTGCTGTTCAGACTCTGTCACTGGTTGCTGCTAGTGCTGCGTATGATGGCAGAGATTCCTCAAGTGAGTTACCTGCTGCTTCTAAGTAGGGCAAGGGAGGATCTGGACCATGAGTGCATCCCAGATGGGGCTTCTTGTTGCACTTGCCTTCTGGCCACACAGTATCTCTTGTGACGGAAGAGAGTCTCAGGTTTAGTGGATGAGGAAATCTTTTCTCTTGGTCTTTTATTGCCAGAAGGACTCCCAATTAATGGCCTGGGGGTACAGATGGGATCTCTTGGTTTTGTCAGCTGATTTCCCACTCAACCATGGAAAGGAATGAAACTCCCTTGGACACATTATGTGTGTAGGTTTGGATTCAGAAAATGTCAGGCCTGGGTTAGTTTACTCTATTGGATGGTTTTCTGTGATACTCTACAGCAGTGATGTACTTTCACTGCCAATGTCTCTAATGTTTTTCTTTTACTCTTTACTCAGAATGCTCCTTGATTTCTCCTTGCAGTATTTCCAAGATTTAAAATTATGCTTAGTGGGAAGGAGTAGAAAAAAAAAAAAGTCTGTCCCATCTTGTCTAAAGCAGAAATTTTTATAGTCTGTGGGACAGCTGGGTGGCTCAGTCAGTTAAGCATCTGACTCTTGATTTCAGCTCAAGTTACGATCTCAGGGTTCTGGGATTGAGACTCAGGTGGGTCTCTGCTCCCAGTGGGGAGTCTGCTTGAGGATTCTCTCCATCTCCCTCTGCCCATCTCCCACTAAAATAAATAGAATAAATCTTAAAAAAACAAGAAATCTCTATGTATGTAATTTTTAAATTTTTAATAGTCAAATTAAAAAAATAAAGAGATGAAATCAATTTATTAGTATATTATCCAATATACCCAAAATATTATTTTAACATATAACCACTATAAACATTGATCTATTTTTATTTAAATTAATTAGCCAACATCTAGTACATCATTTTTGATGTAGTATTCAATGATTCATTAGCTGTGTGTAACAACCAGTGCTCATCAGATCACGTGCCTTCCTTAATGCCCATCTATTTTATACTTTTTTCTTCTCATACTACTTGAAATTTGCTATATGTTATAATTACAGTTCGTCTCAATTTATATCAGTCTCATTTCATGTACTAAACAACCTCATGTTGATAGTGACCACCATATTGGATAGTACAATTCTAGACACTTTTATTTATTATATGCACAGTTTTTATGATGATTTAAAAAAATCTGGTAATATTTCTTCTTGTATAAAACCCTTCAGAGACTTTCCAATCGACAATGGAAATATTCCAAAAATTCTAATCATAGCTTCCAAGGCACAGAATGAGGTAATGTTTCTTCATTTTTTCCCCTGTTGATTTTTAGTAACAATTCACATGTTCGCTTAATTTTCACACCCTCAGGGAAGCCTTCCCCAATCCCCAAAATAAGTCAGGTCTCCCTGTTAATACGTCTCAATGTGCATTGTGCTTTTCCTGTGCAGCCCTTATCACAAATTTATATAACATATTTAATTATGTAGCTATTTGTTTGTTGATTATATTCTCTTTTACACTGTATGCTCCATGGAAGCTGTATCTTATCTATCCCATTCATTACTGTATCCCCAGTGCTGATTACAATACCTGTTGTTCAAATGAATAAATGAATTTCACTAATTCAAATGTGGAAGCTGGAAGCTAAAATCTCTTATTCTAAAAATGACCACCACAAGACTTGTAAATGGTTAGTTTTCAAATGCATAAAGAATGATATTTTAAATCATTAATTAAGTACTAGCTCATTTCTTGTTTTATGGTACAATGAAATTTATATGAAATGTTTATTTGCTAGTATATCCTATGTTCACAATCCCAAATGTTATGTCTGTCTCTAGATACTCTTTGCAAAAGAAATATAAAATGGATTCCCAGAGAAACCCTGTAAATAGTGTCTTACACAGACACTAGTAAGCACTATTATCTAACATTAGGTAATATTAGATAATAATATTAAATACTAATAGATAATAATCAGAATTTGGAAGGATTTCCTTGATGGTTTTGTTCTTGTGTTCTCTCTCATCTGTGAATTGGCAAATGGTGATTGAAACCATGTTGAAGAACTAGAAAGAAGACAAGCACTCCTGATTAGTGAACCTCACTTCTTTTCACTTAATGGCCTCCAAATTATTTTTTATAAGTTCTGTCCTATGGACTTGTTTCCAGCAGCCTCCTGAATTATACAATATAAGGCAGAAATGTTTATTTTCACTGGATTTGTCCAGGACTTTCAGTAAGTTAAATTTCAAAGAAAATTTTGGGGGAAAAAATCTATGTAGCTTTTTGCTTCTTTGACAGGACATCAGGTTGGGGACATTCATTTGGAGAAAACTGAGTGTGTGTGTTGTATGTTTGTGTGTGTGTGCACACGTGCATGCGCGTGTATCACTCTATAGTCACTTTCATTAAATTCTTTATCCAGGGTTAAGTTTCTCTTTCCACTCTACACACTTAGGGCTAACATCTGTCACTTTCTTTTCTAACTTGAAATACGCTGGAATTTAAACTTTTGTAATTCTCTTTCCCCAAATTATAGTTGGAAAGCTAAAGTGTTATAAAATCTTCCAAATTCAAATCTCAGTGTGCTTTGGCTGCTGTCTGATTATCTATGAAAACATATATAGGTAGAGCTAAGGTGTAGAAATACAGAAAAATAGGTATAGATACAGAGTCAACTATAAATAGATATTTTGAAAGATTGAGCTATAATGGTATTATACTATAATACTCAGTATTACAATACTCCATTCTACTATTTTCCCTTAACTTGGATTACTTTTGAGTAAAGTATTTCCATAGTTGGGGGCAGAATTCTGCATGTATAGATTTTTAGTACACAATTTGCCCAAAACTTGCTATATATATATATATATATACACACACACACACACACACACACACACACATTTTTGATAAATGGATAAAACAAAGACATTATTACATTGTTTGAAATACCAATTTTGAATAGAAAGAAAGATTTAGACTGTGTCCACCTAAGCTAATCCAGTATTTCTAAACACTATTCTGGTTAAGTCAGTGTGCAGTAGTTAATATTACTTGTTTCCACATGTTAATTATAAAGGCAGGTGATGGTGTGGTCACCAATTTGGCTATTTAATGTAAGCAAATGGAGTATCCTTTTTCTGCCATTTGAAAACATTTTGTTCAGTTATCCTTAATAGTGGCAATATTTCCTATACCCCCAGTTTTAAAAAGATCACTATAAATGATCCTCCTTAATGAAATTTTATGGAGTGCCCATCAAGTACGTATCGCTGTATTAGGTATACTCCTAAGATAATTCCACCATTACTGAAGATAAGATTTCCTATATGAGAATTATAGTCTCTTCAGATCAAATGAGCTTACACTGAATCCCATTTCAACTGAGCTTTATTTGGGTTCTTGGTATAAATCACTTCATGAGTGAGCTTAGGGCTTTTAAAAAAATCATCACTAATTTTTAAACAATTTGAGAAAATGAAAACAGTGAAGACTAGTGAATGTGCATTGGTTTTGGAATTAAGACTGTCCCATTACCTCAGCCATGCCCTTCACCAAATTCCCTTTGGAATCATCGTGAGGAGGAATGATACATCTTTCTCTACACGTTGGCCAGATCAGACACATTTTCGTGTCAATGAAGTCTGTTTCAAAGGCGCATTGCCAAGATGATAATTTACCACAAACAAAATAAACAAGACAGAGGATGGGATATCAGACCCAAACAGAAAGCTTGGAGAGTGTGGAGGAGTTCTCTCCCAACACCGCTGGTGTTGCCTCTGTGGGAGCAAACCATGGTATTGAGAGCCCCAAAATTGGAATGCTTTTAAATTACAGATTTTAATACAAAATCATACATAGTTATACTGTAAATACCTTCACACTAGCGTGTTTATATATACAGCTGTATAGGTGCATGTTTGTGTGTGTGTGTGTGTGTGTGTGTGTGTGTGTGTGTGTGTACACGCATATGTATCTATGGTTGACCCTTGAAGAACAGGGGTTTGAAATATATCCGTCATTTATATTCAGATTTTTTCAGATAAAAGCAGGACAGTACTGTAAATGTATTTCCTTCTTCCTCATGATTCCTCATGATTTTCTCAATAATACTTACTTTTTTCTAGCTTACTTTATTGTTAGAATACAGTAAACAAAACACATAACAAGCAAAATATGTGTTAATTTGCTGTTTATGCTAGCCGTTAAGTCCTTGGGTCAACAATAGGGCTATGAGTAGTTAAGTTTAAGGAGAGTCAAAAGTTTAAATGCTGATTTTTGACTTTGTAGGGGGTCAGTACTCTTAACCTTCGTATGGTCCAAGGACCTATACCATATTATGTATGTATGTACCGATGGTTAAAAATTAACCTATAATTAGGATTATATAAAGTTTCACCAACAAAAGATATATATAGAGATCTCTCTCTCTCTCTCTCTCTCTCTATATATATATATATATATTTTTTTTTTTTTTTTTTTTTCCCCTGCAGCTCTTTCAGGTCTCAAAATTTTCAGGGGAAAAAAAAAAAGTACTAAAACTTTGTCACACAGATTCAACATCAGCTACAGCAGCTATCTCCCTGTCACCAACAAAACAACAAAATAAATTATGCATTGTGCTTTTTAAAAATTCCTGGGGACAAAAGTGATTTAATCAATTTAAGACCCAATGAAGATGGCACTTTAATCTACTACTTCTGATCTGCATATCAATGAAATATGTGCAGGGTGGAGAGGAAGGATTCCTCTGAAGAACTGGAACAGATAAAAGACATTGGTAGGAGGGGGAAGTTTCAGTAGGCACCCAGAGAAGTGCTGGGGAAAAGACCCAATCTAGCCAGAATGAAAGACAGGACCTTCAGGGAAATAAGGGAAAACTCCCCGTGATCATATGCCAAGCATTGTAAAGGGGGTATTTTAGTCCCTGAGAATAATGCAGTTAACATTAACAGAGGTGAGGGTGACAGGCCTTGCAGAGAAGTAAGAGCAGGCAAAGGCGTGTGGGAACTGGAATTTCATACCCATAAGGTCGAACACTTTGATAGGACGCATCAGGCAAAATGACCAATGAAGGATGGATCCCAGGACGGGGGATGTGGGGAAAATAAGAGCAGCAGGTCCTGGGTAAGTGAGGGCACAAAAAACTAAACCCAGAGAGGAACTAGTTGGTGTGGAAAGCCTCAGAGTTGCCGAGAAATTTAATCAGAGAAAGCGATTAGGAGTGGAGCAGAGAGATGCTCAGAGGGGAAACAGGAGGAGACCCGTGGCTCTCAGTGGATCTCACTGGGAGAAGATCTGGGGAGGTAATGAGGTGTGGGCAGTGTAATTGAGAAGGGAGCAGGAGGGAACTAAGATACATGAATAACCAAGGTAGGGTTAAGAGACCATTTGGCAATTATTTTGTAGTAACTGGCTGGTGATAATTGGAGCTGGGAAGAAATGGGAGCTGCGGGTGTGTCTAGACCCAAATGCAAGGCAAACAGAGAAAAGGCTGCAAGTGTCAACATCAACCTGGTAAGTTTTGGTTTTAGGTTTCAGTACATAATCAGAGTTTTATTGTCATCAACTTTGTTATACTTAAAACAGTTGCACCACCTCTCCCCACCCCCAGAGAAGCCTGGGAGTTAGATCTTAAATAGGCAATGCCATTGTTCTTTGTGCTCTTACACACACACACACACACACACACACACACACACACCCCATATGCATATGTCACATGTTTGAGTTCATATTGACATATTGATAATCAAATCACCATGTCATCTGTTCAGTGTGTGACTCAGTTCTAGCTCTGGACATGAAATGATGATCCTCTCTTCAAGAAACACATAATCTAGAAATGGAGGAGATGCTTCCTTTTATTTATTTATTTTTTAAGTTTTATTTTATTTTTTCAGTGTTCCAAAATTCATTTTTTATGTGCCACACCCAGTGCTCCATGCAATACGTGTCCTCCTTAAAACCCACCAAGATGGCTCCTTTTAAAACAGCCTATCAAGTTGACAATTGCTATCCTGGGAATGGAGACAGAGTAATGAGGGAACATATAGAAGACAAGCAATTAGTTGCCAGGGGCAGGAAATGCCACACTGTTCCAGCTAATTAAATAATTTGTTTAAAAGAAGGGTTGCTCTGTAGTACATACCTGGATTATCATTTTGAGGAAGTTCCATATCTACATTAGTACTCTTGCCATGGCTAGTTACAGAGTGGTTCCCCATCTCTTTTCTGTTAATTCTGCTTTTCCCCATAGTAGGAAGCCCTTTTTTAAACCCTTTAAAAATTGTCCCAGTGGTTTCCTGCATAGTGTGAGGGTCCCACTATGATCCTCCTGATTTTTGCAGTTAATGTGACTTTTTGTTCTAAAAATAAATTTGGAGTAAGTGTAAGTGGCAAGATAAAATTTGTTGTTTTTTCTGAAATCTACAGTTTGTAGATAGATCATGGGATATCGTCATTTGGACATACCATTAGATCGAAGAATGACATGGTGGCAAAATTTTATCAAGTACACTTTTTATTTTATTTCACTTTTATTTTATTTACATTTGCTTTATTTTTTTTTAAGATTTTATTTATTTATTTGACAGAGATCACAAGTAAGCAGAGAGGCAGGCGGAGAGAAAGGGGGAAGCAGACTCCCCGCTGAGCGGAGAGCTGGATGCAGGGCTCCATCCCAGGACCCCAAGACCATGACCTGAGCTGAAGGCAGAGGCCCAACCCACTGAACCACCCAGGGACCCTTTTATTTTATTTTATATTTTATTTTATTTTGGGTTATATAGTGTTTGCATTGCAAAAGACTGAATAAGAAGTACTAGAGAAAAAATAGAATTGCCTCCTGGGTTTCCCACTCCAATATATAAAACTCTTAATTTTCCAGCCCCTGGGGAATGATGGGTACTGCAGGTGCCTTTTCACATGATTTTGATGAGTTAGATGCCATTCAGATCAACGCAGTGGCTCTAAGACTGATTTTTTGGATACCTCAAGACAGAACTTCATGCAAAGGGTGACAAGCAAATTTAAAGTGGCGGCTTTGATAAACAGCAGCTGGTGATTATGTTTCCTTCAGACACGAGTGTCCGCAGCTCCATGAATGCCATCACGACTGGTATGTTTGAAGGAAGCAATTGCACAAATAGGCAATGGGTTTAATATTAGCAGCAAAGTTTCAACTCGGGTAATGTGCATCTACCACAAAGAAAGCACATTTGGCATGGTTTTATTACAAAAATGAATTATAAACTTTCTAAGGTGGTAATATTGGGAAAATTTTCTCATCGTGGACTTGTAGCTGTTACAAAAGCTACTCCGTAAATTCTTCAATGGCCCAGCATTTAATCTGTCTTCTACATGTTGTGTCCCATGAAAGTCCAGTGAGGAAAAAAAAAATCCAGTAAGGACTGGGATATGAACATCCATCTCAAATACAAAAATGTCAAGGTTACCTTCCTTAAAACAATAGTTTTTAAGCAATGATTTTATGTATGACTGGAAATGATCTTTCTCATTAATGCCTTGTGTGTGGTTGTTTTCCAGTACCCATAGCCTGACTTCTTTACTGGAACAACATATCCATTATAGATATAAAATATATATATATTTTTGCAGAAACTGCCTTTACATTTGTTGAGCCATATTAGCTTTTTAAAACATTTGTCCAGGGTGCCTGGGTGGCTCAGTGGGTTAAGCCTCTGCCTTTAGCTCAGGTCATGATCTCAGGGTCCTGGGATCAAGTCCCGCATCAGGCTCTCTGCTTAGTGGCAAGCCTGCTTCCTCCTCTCTCTCTGCCTGCCTCTCTGCCTACTTGTGATCTCTCTCTCTGTCAAATAAATAAATAAAGTCTTAAAAAAAAATTGTCCATACATCTTTTGCTAATTGAACGTGAAGTGGAAAGGATGTGCTCCAGGGAAGCAAAGGGAGGAAGTGGTGACACAGGTCTGGGTATATTTCCCAGTCCCCCACCATGGTAGTGGCCCTGGGACAATGCAGGCAAAGCACAGGGCTGAAGCTGTGGCATTCTACTCGGTCATTTTCTTATTCTGAGCTTGGGCAGGCTGCTTCACCCCTCTGAAATGAGGCCTCTCCATATGTGAAATGGAATGATGATATGTGCCTGAGACACATCACAAGCTTGCTGGGAGAACTGAATGAGAATTCTGAGATGTCTAGAATGCCCTGCCCTATTCTGACTCCAGGAATCACCTGGGTGACTTTGGACTTGTTTTCCTCACTTCTGTCTGCCCGGTTTCCTGATCTGGAGAATGGTGGTAGCTAAATCGTCTACCTCTTTGTGAGCTGTAGTTGAGGATCGTATGAGATCACGTGTGCAAAATATTTAGCAGAGCACCTAATCTGCTGTCATAGCCCAACAGATGACGCCAGTATTATTCTTTTTGTAGAAGCATTCAGAGTTTACTGGGAAAGTAGTTTGACTGAATTGCAACCATTCAAGTTTCTTTGCTATGTACATCGTATACACCAGAATGGTTTTTATGGTTCTCATTGTGTCTTTGCAGTTAAATCACATGTATTTCGGTAGGTGATTTTCATTCATTAGGGTGTTCCTGGAACAGTACTGTTTTTCATAGCAGAGGGAGATCTTGCTTCCTTGATGGATGGCAGCGAACCTCCCTGGGATCACGTCCCGTGATGAAACAGGCATTAAAACAACAACAACTAAGGCGCCTCCTCTTTTTTGTTACTTGCCTTTGTTACAGTCTCTCTGGTGCACTGCTCTTGGCATAACTCAGGCAGTGGGCTCTCAATGCCAAGGCTAACACTGTGGTGAAGAAGTGAAACAAATCTTCGCTAAAAGTTTTAACCAGATTTCCTCCATTTAAAAATGATGATTTATGGTTACGAGTCCTCAGTTTAATATGCATTAAGAATTCAAATGCTGTTGCGATAATTTTTTAGTAAAAGCTGCTTTTTAGGACTACCTTTGCACATTTTCTTCGCAAGCAATAATTCTTCATCTATGGAGTAATTTATTTCTTCTGGTTTTAATATGTTACAGATGAATGGTTGTATGTCTTTCCTGTTAGAGCATTACAAGACAGGCCACTTTTGCATTAGGCTGGTACTACAACAGATACCTGTGGTGCTCTTCATGGTTCATGTGGTACTAATTTAAATGGGAAGTTGCACATATTTCATTGAAACACTTGGTAAAGCCAGCTTTCACAGAAGGGTGCAAATGATGGACTGTTCTCTGTGTGCAGCCGAACTGCTTTAAATGTGTCAGAGAGGGTTATGGATCATTTCATTCACCCATCAACTCTGGTCCGCTGTGTGTACAAATCACAGCAGAGTGTCATCCAACAGAACATTCCTGACAATACTAGAACATTTATAGTACTGCCATTTTTAATAGGAGTTCTGCAACCCCGTTTAAATAGTATTACCTCTTTAACACTTTCCTTCCTGGCCCTTTTCTCCAGCTGGCTTGGTGGAGGTTGCAAGGTTGACTGGGGTTTATTATCACCGTTCAGCCCTGGAGCGAGAGTGTTTGGGCAGATCTCACTTCACACCGCATTTGGATCCTAACCTGCGCTATAGCTACTCCTATTAGGAGCTACATGTGCCTTTTTTCTTTTATCAAAAGCAATGTCCTGATCCCTTCGTGGTTGGTTCTTGGGCACGCTGACCCATAACATCTCAAACGGGCAGTTCTGGTTTCCAAGAAGTAAACTGAGTAAGTGGAGTCCTAAGTGTTACTTGATTACTAAATCCCCTGCTTTGCCTTTGACATGTACTAGTAGCTAAGAAAACTAAAGCTTTCAGTTATTATGATTGTTTTTTCCTAATTGTGGGATTCGGTACATTTTTTGGAAGATTTTGTTTTATCAAGACAGGACAAGACAGCTCAGGGACTACTGAAAATAAGCGTATTGAGCTCTGTTTTCTGCAGCTCAAATTATAGACTTCTGGACAGTTGGGCAAAAACCTGACTCGGAATGAAATTATGAAGATCCCGCCTAACATTGTCTATGCCGCCATAATGAAAGAGAAAGAGGCATCCCATGTATTTTGGGACTTCATGACATTGTTTACATATTTTTAAAATTGAGGTATCGTTGGCATACAACATTATATTCATTTCAGGCTATTGCTTATGTTTTGATGCTTATTTCAGCTGGCTGGCCGGTGATACTAGTAGTTACTTTCCACATAAATCGGTAAGGAAATGTGCTTTACAAGTTAAAGCTCATTGCTGACCAGAAGAATCTAAGGCAAGTTTTTAAAAAAAATGTCATTATAAATATGGAGAACACTAACAAGGCAAGAAGAAGTGGAGTAGCTGATGTCCCTGGGATTCTACGTAACATACTAATCCGGGTCCTGGAGTCATACTCTTTTGTTGGGATAAATCGAAGCAGATATAAAAATGCAAACATTCAGAGATCATATGCTATGCAACCCTCAGAACTCAAAATCACATGCTCAGGTAAAAGGTCAACAATAGAGCTCTTTCATAATTCTTAGAAATTAGCTTTGTGTTAGCCACTGTATTTACTTACTGGAAGAAACAGGAAAAAATAGCCTTAAGAAGGACTCTATTTGTAGCTTGTCTCTCTCCAATCTGAGGTTTATTGAATCATGAAATCTGTAAACCAATGCCTATCATTTTCCAATTTTCTTTTGAAGTGAATATTTAGTCATAGTACACACTTTTCTTTTCAGTCAATAATGTTAATACGACCAAAAATCAGCAGAGTAATGCCATCCTGCGGCCTCAAGAGAGGTTCTGGCTGTGCTGGAACTCAAATGTACAGGTTGTTTAAATGAGATGCAAATAGGGGAATCTATCATGAAGAAGGAAGGAGGACCTTGAAAATCCAGCCTGAAGCAAAATATTAGAACATCCTACCAGTCAATGAAATGTTCAGTTGAAAACACTCTGAGATGTGGGATAGGGAATACAAATATTTTCCTGTGTAATTAAAGTTAACCTAAAGATAACTATTGATCTCTTAACCATTTATGTGAAGCCAAATGATACAGTAATTTGGTATAGCTTTGAATCAGAAAAGAAGTGTTCTCCTCCAGCTGAAGCACACTTTCTCCCAAATAAATGAATACTCTATTGCTAAGTGACATGAAATTATCAGGAAAATCAGTATTTAGTATTTTGCTCTTGTTTATTTGAGTCAACAGGGCCCAGAATAGAAGAGGTCTCCAGAGAGAGTTGAGGTGCAGAGACTTTAAGAGGGGTAGGTGGGATTCAGGGGACCAACAATGGTTTTACTCCCCTGGTCTACTTCCTGAGAGAGGACAGAAAAGGGAGAGGCTCACAGGGCAGAAACTGGTTCAAAGGTGAAGACAGACTCCTAACAAGGAGGTATGGGTCCAAACTAGGATAAAGCCTCCCCCAACTTCTCTGTTTCTCAACACTCTCATCCAGACTGGTGCCTCTCATTGGCAGAATCCTACTCGAGACCAAAGAGCAGTCCACAGAGGTTAGCCTCCAAGCACAAAGCAAGACAGGTAAGTGTGGAATAACCATCTGGCTGGAGAGAGAGGAAACTCACAAAACAACAACCAAAATGGCCACATAGGAAAGCAATATAATTTAATTATCTCTAATAAATAAGCCAAACAACCAAAACTAAAGAACTCTTACAGTCACCCTCCCCTCATCTCTGGTTGTTTTAATCCTTAAAATCAAGTTATAAAGACCCATTTGGACACTTGGCACATTAGAGCCTATGTCTCTTCTCAGCTGAGGTTCCTCGTCTGAATTATGGAACACAGAACATAATTTTAGGTCATTTTCTCAAGTCTCCCAAGATACATGACTACTCCCACTTGAAGGAATGGAGAGAAATTAATTTGTTACATATACTGAATGCCGCCGGCATTAGGACTTGATTTCCCAGAAGAACGCAAGGGAGAAATGCCAGAGATCCAAAATTCTGGGTCTTCTTGATGGAACTCCTGATACATGAGTGGTTCCCTTTCTGAGAGAGGTCCCATTCTGTCACTACTAGACTCTCTTGTTGATGAAAACACCCACGGCTTTGCTACATCTTGTGAAGATAAACATTTTCCACAGAAATACCTTACATCCTTATCCCTAATTCTGAGCAGGAGCAAAGCGTGTTTGGTGATGTATCAGTGAGTGACTGAATGATTAAATTGACATCTGGGCTGATAAGTTAGGTCATAAGCAACTCTCAACTAAAACATGTAACAACTTGAAAGAAAATCATGGATACCTAACTTATGATAAGCTTTATTTTGGTGAAGCAAAGAACCAATTAAGAAAGGTACTTAAATATCTCTTTGAAAGGAGCAATACAGTCTTTACTTCAATGCCTCCCCATTCCACTCATGGGTTAGTCATGTCTTTTTTTTTTTTTTTTTTTTTTTTTTTTTTTTTTGCATTCCATTTATTTCTTTCCTGTGTCTTGAGTCAGTTAACTTCCTTAAATGGCCAATTTTCTAACTTTGAGTGTCATTTGAATCCATGCATTGGCCACTTTCCCAATCCTTCCAAACATAAGTGCTCAAATTTAATAAAATGCATGACTTCCCATCTGTGTTTTAATATCAAACTTCTAGGGAAATCAACATGTGAAATATGTTAAAGGCTGTCAGGAAACATGGTCATGTTAGGGTGCAAAATTGAAAGAAAGATCTGAGGAAGAACCAAAGCAGGGAAGGCCTGTGTGTTCCTTCCTGGGCTCTCTTATTTTTCTACGGCTGCGTGGCGGCACTGAAAGGCAGCTAACACTCTCCATTGAATAGGGAAGGGCATAAATTCAAGCCCTGAATGTGTGAACTGCATTGTACCCTCTTTGTGAGCATTTCTGAATGCTACCCTGTTGTAAGCATTTAATTTCATTCTATAATAATTCAGTTGCCAAAGTCTTTGTCCTGGCTCCCTAACATATGCCCCAAAGGCTTGTTTCATGCAGGCAGATGCCATTAAATATGTTTATTAAGCTTAAAGATAGAAAATACTACCTAAACCTGCATGTATGTTGTAATACAGTTTCAAAATTTAATGAAATATTCCCTTAAGAAAGTATTGCATTGATTTCTATGTGGCATCAAATCATAGGCTTCCATAATTTCAAGAACTAATTAAGCAGATAGAAAGTAGTGCCTATGGCTTAATCCTGTGATAAATCTGCATGAGCCCCAGACACTGGGGCATCTCTCCTTTGAATTTGCATTGGATCGACAAAATAAACGAAGTTCTGGAAGAAATAGTTATTGTATAATTATAGTTTAAATATATGCACTAAAATAATAATTTCAGCAAACGGGTCTTGCAGACAACTCATGGAACTGTAAGAAAAGGAAGATCTGTGAACTCTGTAAACTGTAGATGCTTTTCCTTAGAAAGAATGTACAATAAGCAGGTTAGATTGGCGAAATTCCTAAGCAGTGAGAAAATCTCTCACTTGTTTCCCATTGATATGCCACAAAAGAACCAAACTTGGAAACCAATGTGGTTTTTCGGGAATAACTGAATAGAACCCTCAGGGGCATGCCGTTTTCAGGAGTTGGCACGTTGTTTAGTTTTGTCCAATTATCAATAAGTGAGAGGGATTAGCTGTTGGTAATAGCGCAATGGATAAAAGGCTCAGGTCATAAGCAGTGAATTTTGAAAAGTGAGAGTGTACTTAGGGGGGGAAAGCTTTTCTAAATTAGCAATAAAATGAGATGATTAGGTTAACTATTTAGTTTCTAAAGTAGGTAAATCCTGGTGATATGAATTATACCCTGAGTGGTATGTCAAGGTTCATCTAACTTTTATTTCCTTGCTGAAAAATAATCATTTAGGCCTTCATCTAACAGGCAACAGAAGACCCTGAGTAAAATTTAAAATGCCTTTGGAAATGGCAGAAAATGACCTTGAGAAGGGAAAAGGACAAACAGAGGAAAGTAAAACACTGAATGGTTAATATAAAGTTTAGATTCAGATTAATGATTTTCTTTGTTTAAATGCCAGTGCTTGTATTCACATGAAAATCTGTCCTTAAAAGTACAGTTAGAAGGCATCAATCCTTAAATGCTGCATACCAGAGATAAATGAAAACTCATTGTGCCAAAAAAATGTTGATTTATGGCTGGCATAAGCTGACTACTAGCTTTTCTATCATCATTTTGGGGTATCAGTTTAACAAGAAAAATGTGCAAAGATAATTAGGAAAGGCAGAAAATTATGAATTTAGAAGGCATTTTGAGACGTTGCTAACCATCCACACAGTTCACATCACATGAACTAAGCATTAAAGGAAAAAAAGAGATGAAAACACTTTTATTTTATTTCTCAGTCATTTAAAATTAACCTGTGTTCACAGTACTTCAATGGATCATATTTGCCTCTAGGAGGTGATCCAAACTTAATTTGGGGGGGTCACGATCAAAGCCAGCCAGCTTCATTGATGTCCCAAGTAAATCTGAAATATTGTCGTCTTGCAAGCACACTCAGATAATATCTAGGAATATCCAGGAAATTTCCTTTTTTTTTTTTTTTTTTAGAGCTTTCCTAACGCACAGAGAAAGCACACAGTTAATATTTGTAAAAGCTTGGCAATAGAAACCCCAGCCAATAGAACATTATGGGAGATCTGACATCACGTGTTGTATAATTAACCGACGAAGTCCACCAGGCATTCTCTCTTTTGTATTGTGTAAGACATAGCAGTAGTTGCAAATCCAATTCACAAGCTGTCTGAATGAATAATTTGTGGGAGGAGTGAGGAGAGAAATGCTAGTATTGTAATATATTTTCATTTAAAAATGCCACCTTTTCTGTAAGCTGGGCCCCTGGACATAGCTAATTTCACTTCAGTACATAGAAATTGATATTTCAAGTTAACTCTCTAAACAACACCTCAGTCACGGACACGTCCAGTGGATGTTTTATTGTTAAGAATAATTAATTTTGCCAGCTGGCTCTTAACTCATCTTTTCATTGTAATGAGTGTGCCTAGCACGGAGATAAAGGAGATACTTCTGTCTGCTTTGTCTCTGAGATTTGGTCTACAAGGGAAAAAAAAAAAATGGAGTAAGACAGATGGGGAATTCTGTTTTATGGAGACTCTCCTGGTGTTACATAGTTTCAGTATGTTGAAATTTAGTATATTTGAAATTAACTATACTAGTGCTAGAAGAAGAAATGCTTATTAAGTTACCCTTTTATCAAAGATGGCCCCTCCCAACTCACCTCACCTTTTTACCTTCTAGTGCAGTGACCCTTCTACAGTACTAACAGTAAA
Source organism: Enhydra lutris kenyoni (assembly GCF_002288905.1). Lineage (NCBI taxonomy): Eukaryota > Metazoa > Chordata > Mammalia > Carnivora > Mustelidae > Enhydra > Enhydra lutris. The sequence continues at coordinate 5,797,201 of NW_019154128.1, forward strand.
ACTCTATTTTTTTAATTGGACGATTTCCTTTTGAAACCTAAGATCTAACTAAGCTTTTGTTGGAAAAGAATAGAGAATTATATGTCATTATGTAAAGTTTGAAATTTGGGCTAATGGTTTGGTATATTTTAGTTCTATAGCCTGGGATATGGCAGACATTTGCTAAACAACTCATGTTCATTGGCAAACATTTTATGAATAGAAAGAGGACACTTACACAAAACAAATATAAGAGAATTCAGGGGAAAAAATGTTGTTTGTTGTTGGAGTAAATGAACTTTTAGTAATAGAATCATTTCTTCTGTAGGGAAAACCTCCAAAGACTAAAGTCAAGAACGCCAGAAATAAGACTGAAGTTCACTTGTTTCAAGAGTTCACATGTATATTCAAGAGACATTTTTGTGTGCTGGGTCCATGGTAAGCTATGAGATGGCCTGTGACAGGCCCCAAACCCTCTGAATTATGACTCCTGTTAATTAACTCCCAACTATGTACCATGCACTGCAGAGGAGACCATACACACCACCCAACCCTCACCATTACTCTGTAAGGTAGGTACAATTAAACTTAATTATTATGTGAGGACAGTAATGTTTAGAGAGCTGGAGTAAATTGCCCAGGTTCACAGTAAAATATTGCAGAACGGTGACCAGGCTCATATCCTTTTCTATCCCAACACTAAGGAATAAGACTGAAGCCTTGCTCTCAGAAGCCTAATGGGGGAAGAGAAACAAACATGGCAAAGATAATACAGCCCCGTGTGAAAATTGTTCTAATCACAGAGAGGCCTAGGACTTTAAGGTAACAGCACAGCACAGGAAGATAGGAAGTTCACACGGAGGTCTGAAGAATAAGTAGGAATTTCCCAGAAATGTGGAGTAAAGGGGCATTTTACAGACCCATTAGCAAGCGTGGTGATGTTGACCTATCTGTGATGCATATACATCATGAGAACAAAATGAGTTACTTAAGGTCAAACAATATCTAAACTTCTGTTTATATACTGTCCCACAATTTAAAAAGAATACTTCAGGGGACACTGGGGTGGCTCAGTCTGTGAAGGGGCTCACTGCTGATTTCAGGCTCAGGTCATGATCTCGGGGTTCTGGGATGGAGAAGATGTCAGGCTCTGTGCTCTGCTGGGAGTCATCTTGAGATTCTCTCCCTCTCTTTCCACACTTCCCTCCCCACCACCTTCCTCTCACACATGCGTGCAAGCTCTCTCAGATATATATATATATATATTTTTAATTTAAAAACTAAAAATAAGAAAATACTTCAAAATCACTACTGCTTATATAGGACAAGCAGATATACATTTCAACTCCCCCCCCCCCTTTTTCTTACTCTCATATCAGTATCTGTATCTTTATTTCTGATATACATAAAATTACAGATGAATAAATTCTCCTTTCCCTATATGTACAACTACCCTTTCATTAAGGTCGGAGAGTTCGGGTAAGCTGTTTTCATTGTTGTTGCTTTTCTTTTATTAGAAATCTATTGTTACTTACCATTAATGGTATACAGTTTCAGGCAGTCTGTCATATAAAGATAAGGATTCACAACTAATAAATTAAACCTGTATAATCTGGGTTATATTAATATAATTATTCATCTCACCTTAGGAACAAACCAATTTTATTTCAAAAAGCCAACTTCTTGAAGGAAGTTCACCCTCACTATACTTTTTTTCCCCATTTCCGTTCTTCCAGATGTAGATAGTTGTGCTTTCTTATAGATGCAAAGGTTTGTGGGTTCCATTTTCCTCTACTACCCTTGACAGTTTGAATTCTTGCTGTAAGCGTGGAGTTTTTTGTTTTATTTTTTAAGATTTTATCTATTTATTTGACAGAGATCACAAGTAGGCAGAGAGTCGGGGTGGGGCAGGATCCCCGCCAAGCAGGAAGCCTGATGTGGGGCTCCATCCCAGGACCCTGGGATTATGACCTGAGCCAAAGGCAGAGACTTAACCCACTGAGCCACCCAGGCTCCCCAGCATGGCTTTTTTTTTTTTTTTTTTTTAATCGTTAAGTTTAGCTCTCTGTTAAAAGATAACATTAATGCAGAAGCAACTTCAGGTTATAAAGGAGAGCTCTGTCAATTTTCACCAAATGGGAGGTCCATCCAGATAAAGAAAAGCATCACCACCTAAACCCAGAGCTCTCTCATGCGTCTTGCACAAATGCCTGCAAGGATCACTGCTATTACCAGTGATCTGTTTTGGCATTTTTGTAACTTTATGGCAAAGGAATCATGCAACATGTATTCTTTGGTGTTTAGCTCAGTCTTATATGTTACCTGCTGCTGTTGCTCATAAATGTTTTATCATGAAAACTTTCAAATGTGTACTAGAATAAATAAAACAATATGATGAGCCCTCATGTTCTCAGACCCAGAAATTAATATCAGTAATTAAAATTCATTGTCAGTCCTGTTTCTTCCATATCTCTCTTCATTTAAAATCATATGCTTTCTATATGATTTTAAAATAATTTCACACACAATTTTTCCATGCAAGGGCATTTCAGCATAAAGTTTTTTTTTTTTTAAGTTGTTTTTTTTTAAGATTTTATTTATTTATTTGACAGACAGAGATTACAAGTAGGCAGAGAGGCAGGCAGAGAGAGAGGAGGAAGCAGGCTGCCTGCTGAGCAGAGAGCCCGATGTGGGGCTCGATCATGACCCGAGCTGAAGGCAGAGGCTTTAACCCACTGAGCCACCCAGGCACCCCTCAGCATAAAGTTTTAAACAAAAAGCCCTCTTTTAGAGAATAATCACAATACCATAATTAAATTTGAAGAAATAATCATTATTTATTAATATTACATTTCTTCAGGTATAGCATTTATAATTACTTTATAAATGTCATTTTTTTAAACCCTGGATGTTTACTTCAAATTCCATAAACATTTCAATATTGTGTTTGGTATCAAGATAGCAAGTCTTTTCATTTGATCTCATTTCCCTCTTTTTTCCTTTTACTAGCAACTTAATTTCTGCAAAACTACTCATTTACTTGGAGTGATTTCCACAATTTGGATTTTTTCTATGGCTTCTCCATGGTATCATTATATTTTCTGTAGTTTCTATACATTGACTTATTTCTAGAGACTTAATAAGGACTCTTCCTTCTCTTTCCTTCCCTGCCCCTCTGCTCCCCTATCATTCCCATTTGGGGGGCTATTTCAAGTGTTATGTGTGTCCATCAAGAGGCTTATTATATTGAATTCTTATTTGTGAAGCAAGCAACCATCACAATGGATAATAAACGTGAAATTCTGTTATTTTGTTAAGGATTGAAAATAGTTAATTCTAATTTTGTCATATTTATTATTTGGAAGAATTCAGCAAATAGTAACAATATAAAAACTATATATATAGTTTTTATATTGTTGCTTTGATATCTTTATGAACTTAATGACTTAAGTATATTCGATACATTTCAATTCATTGCATTTATCTTTATTGATGTTCATATTATCCCATTATTAGTAAGTGGGGACCTCTTACGGTTGATACAGACGTTTTGACATGACCCTTTGTCATCTTTGTTAGTTTCCTTATTATCTGGTTTAATAACCTGTTCAGGCTTATTTTGTGTATTCCTACTACCTCTTCAAGGAGCCGTGGAGGTGGTATAAAAGACCGTGATTTGGATAGTGGGGTGCTTGTGGTAGATGAATTGATCACTGTTTCTAGGCATTTTTACTTGCCAAAGGAAGGCTAGAAATCCATATATCACATTTATACTGATACTTGTAAATGAAATTCAGGATTATAAACTTGTTTTTACTTAGCCTCTTCCATATTACAGCTTTATTCTGTCCCTCTTCCCCAGTGGGTCCCCATTCTAAATGACCTTGGGAATAATGAAATCAGCATACCTTATGTTGTTCATTTATTGCATCAACTATGATACCCGTACAGTCTTACAATAATACTGACACTACTACCAACAATATAATTACAGAAAACAGTTTAAGATTTCTTTTGCATATTCTCAATGCACTAAAGTTGTACAGTTAATTACTATGTTTTCAAGTTTTTTTTTTAACATAATTGCTGTCTGATAGTTATGAACCCAGTCTAATGTACAATTTACATTCAGGACTTCTTAAATTTTAGGGATTGTTTTTAGAATTTAATTTTCTTTCACAATTATATATTTGAATGATTCCAATGTCAAATCTCAGTGAAACATAGCACATCAAAGAAATCCTCTAAGGACATTCTTACAAGAAGCTACTTTAAAGATGTTTTTATAGGGATGCCTGGGTGACACAGTCAGTGAAGCATCTAACTCTTGGATTTGGCTCAGGTCATGATCTCAGGGTCATGAGATGGAGCCCTGCATTGGACTCCAAGATTAGTGCGGAGTTTGCTTGAGATTCTCTCTCCTTCTCCCTCTACCCCTCCCGCTAATGCTCTCTCTGTCTCTCTCAAATAAATAAATAAATCTTTAAAAAACTAAAAATGCTTTTATAGTTTATTCTTTTATTTTTTGAAAATATAATTGTAAATCTGTTTCTCCCTATTATCTATCTACATGTCTATCTATATCTAACTACCTAACTACCTAGTTATTTCCTTTCATAAATAGTAGCACACTATACATACTTTTCTCTACCTTTATTTACACTTACTAAATAGCTTGGAGATTGCTCATTAATATATATAGTAATATTCAGTATTCATTTTGACAACTTCCTAGAATCCACTGTGTGGGTGTACCAGAGTTGGTTTGGTTGGTTCAGTCTGAGTGATAGACATTTGAGTTGTTTTCAGTCTTTTGCTTTATTTTCTGCAGTGAACATCCTTTTGCATAAGTCTTCTTATATGTTTGCCAGGCTACCTTTTGAGAAGTTTCCTCAAATTGGGATTGCAAAGTCAAACGTGGATGCACATGCATTTTTGCTAGGTATCGCTAAGCTCCTCTTCATTGGATTTGTAACATTTTTATACCCAGTATCAATATATCAGAGCCTCATCAACAGAAGGTTTTACTGATTTTTTTTTTTTTTCATTTCACCAACTAAGAAGTGAGAAATGATTTCTAGGTATGGCTACTTTAGAATTGTAATTTTACTACAATGAATAAGTTTAAGTGTTATTTCGTAAATTTAAGAGCAATTTAAATTTTTCTGTTGATATTTTCATCTTTACTTTTACAAATGTAATTAGAAGGAAACCATTTATTTTTTTTCAAGTATTTTTATTTATTTGAGAAAGAGATAGAGAGAGAGCAGGAGGAAGGGCAGGAGGAGGGGGAGAGAGAGAATCTCAAGCGGATTCCCTGCTCAGTGTGGAGCCTGATGGATGGCTTGATCACATGATCCTGAGATCATGAACTGAGCCAAAATCAAGAGCCAGACATTCACCCGACCGAGCCACCTGGGTGCCCCAGAAACAAACCATTTTAATAATATTCACAAATATTTACACATATCACATACACACATACATGGATGTGTGTATACATATATGTACATACACAATTCATATATGTACACAAAGGCATATATGTACATACACATACACATATATACTCAGAAAATATATGTGAACATATACATACATACATATGCACATATATGTGGATATATATTTTTCTGCATCTATGTTCCCAGTGTATGTCTTCTTTTAATTTTGTTTATGAGTTGTTTTATTCTTGTCATTCATAAGTGGGGTTTTTTGGCAATCTAAATTTTCTAGCATATTATTCCTTCTGGATTTTTTAGTCATGAATATAAAAATTCTCTTCTCTCACGTTATGAAAGAATTCACCTATTTTTTTCCTAGTAATTGTAATCTTTAATTTTTACATTTAGTTTTCTGATTGATTTGGAATTTATCCTGGTTTATGGTAAGTAGAATTGTTTCAATATAGTCATATTTTTGTATATGGATACCCAGTTATTTCAAACCATCTTTAAGGGTCAATGTTTTCACAATTGATTTAAGATGCTACTTTAAATATATACTAAGTGTGTACATATAGCTGGTACAATTTCTTGATTTTCTCCCCTGTTCCACTAGTCTTTCTTTCTTTCTTTCTTTCTTTTTTTTTTTTTAAGATTTTACTTATTTATTTATTTGACAGACAGAGATCACAAGTAGGCAGAGAGGCAGGCAAAGAGAGAGAGAAGGGGAAGCAGGCTCCCCGCTGTGCAGAGAGCCCGATGCGGGGCTTGATCCCAGGACCTTGGGATCATGACCGGAGCTGAAGGCAGAGGCTTTAACCCACTGAGCCACCCAGGTGCCCCCCACTAGTCTGTCTTTCTAAACATGGGCCAAGATTGTATTTTAATTATAGGAAACTTAGGGTAGTTTAATATCTGATGGAATTACCTCTCCCCTTTAAAATAATATTTATTATCACCTTGGTAAGCTGCAGAAAAAATATAGTATTTTTATTAAGATTACATTTAATGCATGTGTTAACTGCTACCTTATGGATAAATTTCATACTAATGTCTTAGGTCTTCCTGTAAAAGAATATGATGTGTCCTTCCATTTGTTCAGGTTATGATTTCTCCTTTTTCAGGAGCTCTCCTCCTTCAGCAAAATCATAGTTTCCCTTATGTAGATATTAGATATCACTTCTTGAAATTACACAGAGGTTTTTTCTTGTTTGATATAAAAATGAGAAATCCTCCTCTTCATATGTTTTGTTTGGTTTTTGTTTCTACTATTAATGATTACTTAATAACCATCAAACATATTAAAAAGTAGTTGGATTTTCCAGGTACGTATTCAGAACATCTTCAAATATGAATCATTCCACCATTTCTTTTCCAACATAGATGAACCTCGAAAACATTAACATTGAACATAAGAAACCAGACCAAAAGAGAGTATACTATATGGTTTCATTTTATGGAGTTTGAGACAGATGAAACTAATTTTTGGTGTGAAAGTCAGAAAATTGATTACCCTTGTGATGTGTGGTGACTTAAGAGGGCCAAGAGAAGCTCCTGGGTGGCTGGAAATGTTCTGTTTCTTGATCTAGTTACTGCATACAAGTGAGTGTTCTGTATTTGTGAATAATTGAGCTGTAAACTTACTGTTTTTGTGCTCTCTTGTGTTTATGATAAATTCCTCTATAAAGTTTAAAAACAAATGTAATAAAACAGGAATTAGTGGATTCTTCCAATGAAATACATGTATTTATGACTGTCATTCATATATATATGTATAGAGAGAGAGAGAGAGATAGAGAGAGAGAGAGTCAGAAAATCTAGTGTGTTAATTGGGAAATGCCAGAATTTTTCTCATTAAATCAAGAATAAGACTAGGTTGTTTGTAAATTCCACTATTTAATATTACAGTTTAAGTAAACTAGTAGAGGTGGCCTTCCCATCATATCATATCAGGGACACATGATACCAATAGGATTTATCATTAGTGGTGTTTACCTTGGCCAACAGTTCAAGTAAGTATCTGCCTGCTTTCTCTACTGCAAAATTACTAGTTTTCTCAAATTGCTAGTTTTCTACTCTCTTCTCATTCAAAGTGAGTCACCCAGTCCAGGCCTCACTCGAGTAGACAGACATTAAATCCTATCTCCTAGTGGTAAGAGCTTCAGTGAATTGTGGCCATATATTAAAGTGACCAAGCAATTGGTAAATGTAGGGGAGATAATTTGAGGCTTTGCAAGCATTCCATACCCTTTAAGGTTTCCCCAACTGATTTCAACATTGCCTGCTGCCATGTGTTACTGTGGTATTCTAATAGAAATTTTCCACTCAGTGATATTTAGTTTCTTCTTTTGGTTATAGTCCAAGATTATGTTTAATATATTTTTCACATTTCCTGCCTTGATTGTAAAGACATCTTTCACGTTGGCTTTTCTGTGTTCTTTTAGCATGCCTTTTTTTTTTTTTTCTTTTTTGGTAATTCTTTATTTTCTGGCACTACAAAACACTACAGGTTCAATTTGTGGCTTGTGTTTTCTGTGTCCTGGTGTTAGATTTAAGCCTTTTCTCCAAAGAGCCTATGCTTCTTTCATTGAAGAATGTATAAGAAACCAAGTTCTGGGTACTGTGTATACACATTGCTACCGGGGTGGTGTTGTTTCAGGCCCTCTCAAGAGGCACAATTAGGAAACATATTCATTTACACTAACCAGCATATACATACCTGTCTACAATTATTTCTGCATGTGCTTATTTATTATGTATTTGTGTATTAAAGTGCACAAGAGTTAATACTGAAATCTCTGAATCTAATTCAGGCTCTTGCATAGTATATTTTAGCTTTGCTTTCTTGTAATTTCTCTCTCTGTTAGATGGAAACTTAGAATCCCATGGTCAACACTTCATTTGCATATAGTTTTTACCCCTACTGTACACCTGAAATAGTTTCTGAATTGCTAATGTGGACCATGCAAGAAACAAATTTAGCAACTCAATGGCAATGCTTATATGCAGTCCTTTTCATTTTCAACTTTATAACCAGAGGTCAAAGTACTGCTTTCCAAAGTTTCTTAGTTCAACCTCTTTTTCCTCTGTTGCAGGGTTCTTGTCTCATGGACTCAAAGGATGAATCATGTAGACACAAAAAAGTGAAATGAAGGGAAAGTTTATTAAGTGAAGGTGAGAACAGAAAGAGAAAGAAAAAAACTCTCGAGACTGAGATGGGTCCCAAATGGGTTTCCTCTGAGGGCTTTTATGGTTACTCTTTCATAGAAGACTGACCAGGGAATTTGGTAAATATCCTGTCTATAACATTTAACACAAACAAGGTGGATGTGTAACTATCATGCAAATATCTCATCTATCCTTAGGACAAATAAGGTGGATTCTATGTTCCCTTTGCTTTGGTTAATATCTTCTCTGTAACATTTCTCCAAACCTAGGATTTCTGTGAGTCTGGTCATGTAGCCCCTTGCCTGAGCCTAGTCAGGGAAATCAGGGGCCTCCTATATTTCCTTGCCTATACTTTAACCTCTTCCTTACTCACCTCCACTCCCCAATGTAGCATTGTCACACATTTGTAATATAGTTAGAGGCATTTGTCACACTGCATGTCACACACTAGGATCACCCAATATCCTGGGTATTGCGATTTTATCTGAACACAGTTAAATGTATTCTTTGTTGTGTACAATTTGTGGGTTTTGATAAATCCATAAAATAAGGTATCCACCACAGGAACCAGTTTCTTCACCTTAGAATTTTGGTGTTGGGATTCCTTTGCAGTCATCTCACTTTCTTTTTCCAAACTCTGCCAACCATTAATCTGTTTTCTATTCCTGCAGATTTATCTATTTTCAGCATACCATAGTATGCAATGGAGACCATTGGGATTTAGCTACTTTCAGTTAGAAAAATGTATTTAAACTTACATCAAAGCTATCATGTGATTCAGTTTTTCTTATTATTGCTGAGTTGTGTTGTAAGAACATGAGTTTTCAATTAAGTTATGTAAGTACCTTGGAGTGCAATTATAGGTCATTTATAAGTGTATGATCCTCTTTGTGATTGGCTGACAAATTGTTTTCACAGTGGCTGTACAATTTTGCATTCCCACTTCTAATAAATTAGCTTCCCTGGTGCTTGGCATCTGTTACTGGGTTGAAATGTGTTCCTTTCAAATTTCAAATGTTGAAATTCCAAACCTCAGTACCTCAGGATGTGATCTTATTGGATACAGGTTTTTACAACAGTAATCAAGTTAAAACTAAGTCATTAGGGTGGCCACTGATTTAATATGACTGGTGTTTAAAAAAATGGTTATAAATTCAGATACAGAAACACAATTGAAGGAAGATAATGGAAAGAGACATAAGAAGAAGATGATCACCTACAAGCTAAGGAAAAAGTCCTGAAACAGATTGTTTCCTCAGACCCCTCAACCCTACCAACCTTTGCTTTTGGACTTCTGGCTTCTGGCAGAGCAAGACAATACATTCCTGTTGTTTAAGCCCTCCTACTTTGTTGAACTTTCTCACAGCAGCCCTAGATTCCTTTCTAGCACTGGGTATACTCAGATTTATTTTTATAACCACTATAATAGATGGTGTAATGGTATCTCACTATACTTTCAATTTACATTTCCCTAATGACAGATAATATTGAGCATCTCCTAGTATACTTACTTTATGTTTATATAGCTTCTTTGGAGATGCAGCTGTTCAGATTTTTTGCTCTCTTTTTTCTAAATTGGATTTTTTTGCTTGACTGTTGAGTTTAGGTCTTCTTTATGCATTGCCGATATAGGTCCTTTATCAGCTCTATGATTTGCAAATATTTCTCCCAGTTTCAATCTATATACTTTCTACTTAGCTGTATTCCAGATTAAGAGTCCTCTCTTCAGCTATGTCTAATCTGTTCTTAAACACAATTGCTGAGTACTTAATTTCAGGTACTTTATTTTTAAGTCACAAAGCCACCAGTAAATCAATTTGGGCAGCAACATTAATGAATTTTCCAGCTGAGCTTCCTGATGAAAACATAGGCTGTCTGGCAGTGATTACAACCTGTGAGACCCAGAACAGGGGACCCAGCTAAACCGTGCCTGAACTCATGACTCATGGAAACCAAAAAACAAAATAAATGTGTGCTTTTTTAAGCTCTTACATTTGTAGTAGGTTGCTATTCTACAATAGAAATGTGTACAAATTCATTGGTTATATTGTTGTTATGTCATCTATGTTCTTGAATATGTAAATCAATTATTCTGAAGACTGTGTATGATGATCTTAATAGCTTGATTGTCTATTGGTTTAGTTCATTGTCATGTATCTTAGAATGCCCACTGACTTTTTAATGAATAATAGAAATCATGTATTAAGAACAGGTATAAACTCTGGGTGAAACTGTATCTTCCAACAGACAATTAGAAAAAGGAGAAAATCATCTTAATCCAATCAAATCTAAGCTATTTCAGGACTAGGTTTCCATTTTAGTAAGGACGTATTTATTTCTTATTCACTCTTAGGTCTCATATTTCAGGTATCTCAGTTGGAAATCAACAGTTTTTCAGAATCTCTTAAAGAGCTCTGTATTTTATTTGTTTTTCCTCAATCCTTTGAGACAACCAAAAGCTGTATTTAACTCCTCTATTTCATGGCTTCTGTTTTTATTCTTGGTCTCTTGTGGCTAGTAGCCATGGGGAGAATACCTTGAATGATACAGCAGGTCAGACTTTTAGGCTCACTTCTCTATGACTCTCTTCTCTAAGGTAACTGAATACTTCTCCACTCCCACCTCCTCATATACAAGTTCTGGATGACTTAATAGACCCAAATTTCAGAATTTTTCCCCTAAGCCAGAATTATTCACAAAATATAAGGGGAAATTTTATGCCTCTTATAATTACTTAATGCTTTGCTTCTTAACTCTTATCCTGTAGTGTTTTGAAAGTATCAAGTGATTTGAGTAAATAGATCTATAGAATGTTGGTCTCACTTAAATAAGTTTCCTTTTTTCCTGGAATGTTGGCCCCTAAATATCCAACTGCTTTAGTAGGTTCTTGATCCCTTCAAATGATGACTTTTTTTTTTTTTTTTTCATGAATCAGGCTTCTCTAATTTTTCCTGTATTTCAGTTGGCTACAAGCTAGCGTACCATAATTGTAAATGGAACTCTTCTTCTATCATAGGACTGTGCAGGAGCTGGTTTTTAGTGTAAGGGCCTGCCCCTCCCAGAGGAACTGGCTTGTGGACCCCGGATGTAGGGGCGGGGCAGGCCGGGTGGAGACGTCCAATCAGTGGGGCGTGCATATATCCACTGGGGTGAATTGGGATTCAATTGGCCGCCTGTGTAGGGGCGGGGCTCAACCACCCCTATAAAGGTTGGTCTGCGAGGCTGTCAAGAGGAGAAGGAGAGCTGTCAGAGGAAGAAGAAGGACGAAGAAGAAGGACAAAGAAGAAGCAGAAGAAGAAGCAGAAGAAGAAGAGTCGGGGTAGCAGAAGAAGAGCTGTTAACAGCTCTTGTAAGAGCTATAAGCGCCGCCGGTGGCCCCGAGCCGCCAGCGGTCCAGACACCAGCAGTTCCGCCGCCGGCAGCCCTGAGCCACTGGCGGCCCCGAGCTGCCGTGGTCCCAACACCAGTGGTCCCAACTCCAGCGGTCCAGACGCCAGAGGTCCCGCACTGCCAGTGGTCCCGCCACCAGCGGTCCCGCGCCGCCAGTGCCCTGACGCCTGCGGCCCTGAGACACCAGCGGCCCCGCCCACACACCGCGACCCTCGGCTGCGGCGCCGCGGGAAACGGCCTAGAGGGCAGCAACCTTGCCGGGAGCCCTGAGCCACTGCCTAGCCGGTGGTGCGTCATTCCGGGGAGCGGCTTCGTCTGGGAAGAGGCCTCCTTGGTGAGTGGCCCTGCGGGAGCAGCATAGTCGAGGAAGAGGCTTCCTCCAGAGCGGCCTCGCAGGAGCAGCCTTGTCCCGGGAGCAGCCTTGTCCGGGGAGCAGCCTCGCCGGAGCAGCACTGTCCGGGGAGTGACCTCATTAGCAGCAGCCTTGACTGGGGAGTTGCCTCATTGGTGAGCGGCCTCGTCCGGAGTGGTGGCCTACTCTGGGGAGCAGCCTTGTCAGAGTGGCGTCATGGGGAGCAGAGTCTGTGTCATCGGTGTTGTCCTCCCTGTCATCATCGCTGTTGTCATCGCCTCTTCATCATTGGGAGCGGCCTCATCCTGGGAGCAGCTTCCTCCAGAGTGGCCTCTTCTTTGGAGCGGCCCTGTCCGGGAAGCGACCTCACCAGCAGCGGCCTTCTTGGGAGTGGCCTCTTCTTGGGAGCGGCTCCAACCAGGGAGCGGCCTCATCTGCGGAGCAGCCTCGTCCGGAGCGGCCTTCTTGGGAGTGACCTTGTCGGAATCATCGTCGTCGTCTTTTCGTAAGAGACAGCCCTGACCGGTCAGTTTGATGTTTGATGCTTGGCGTGAAATAAAGCTTTGTTTGATTTTCGCTTTATATCAGTCTCGTTCCTTTGATCACGGACCCCAACATTTAGTATCTCACAAGAGCTGAATGTGCGTATCTTTGTCCCACTTCCTTGTGCAGTGACATCACATTGGTATCTTGAAATTATACTTGGTGAGAGCATTTGTGGGACAAATTTGGAAAATGCTGCAAATCTGGGTGGGTTTTGTTGTTGTTGTTGTTTTGTTTTTTGTTTTTTTCCCAAAAGCTGGTTATCTACACACTACTATAGTGTGTTGTTTCTTTTTTTTTTTTTAAGATTTTATTTATTTATTTGACAGACAGAGATCACAAGTAGGCAGAGAGGGAGAGAGGAGGAAGCAGGCTCCCTGCTGAGCAGAGAGCCCGATGTGGGCCTTGATCCCAGGACCCTGAGATCATGACCTGAGCTGAAGGCAGAGGTTTTAACCCACTGAGCCACCCAGGTGCCCCTGGTGTGTTGTTTCAAGTTTAAAGCTAAACTTGCCAAATTGAATGGTCCTATTTGCTATAATTGGTTCACAGAATATTGTATGGGGAAGAATTTACTGTGAAAATTAAAGATGTAGCTTCCTGAGGTTGTCTGAACATTGTGATATTGGAACTCTGGGATTTGGCCCAGAAATCTTATTCACTTTGTGAGTTTGTATCTTTATGAATTTGTATCATATGACTAACTAGCTATGGGAAGCACTGACCTAAACCCCTTCATAAGGCATGCAGGCAAAATCTTGCCACTTTCTACGTTTCTTTTTTACTCTTTTTTTTTTTTTTCCTTTCCTTCTGGTTTTAACTGTCTCGATCATTGGTCTACATATATGATTTTCTTGGTCTACTTAGCAAGGTAAATATTTCCTGGTGGTTTTCTCCTGCTTTTATTACCTCTTTCTCATTTTCTAACGGATCTGGCATTTCCAAAATAATTTCAGGAAGCAATTATCAAATGTGTACCCCTAAAATCTCCTAAGGTCTTTCAATGATTTTAAAGGAATCAGTTCCCAGATTCTCAGCTGCAATATGTCCTTTCCTAACGTTGATCTGCCTGAGAATTCCCTTGTGTCACACTGCTTTGTAATTCCTCCCTCACTTCCTTAGCATTCCTATTGTTTATTTTTCCAGCACAGAAAAGTATTTGAGATACCAAACAAAGGGACAGTTTGAAATATTCATTCAGGTATTATAAAAGTGAAAAACCCCAAAACCTAGGTAACAAATAATTTTGTGACTCAGTTTATTTCCAAATCTTTGTTTTTAATAAAACTAAAGAAATATTTAATCCAGCAAGAAGTTGATAGACTTCTAAAAATAATTTTTGATGATTATTTGAAGATTATTATAAGATTTTTGGCAAAGGATATGGAGAAAATGTAAGGGAATGGAATCGTCATGGCAAAAATTATGCCATTCTCTTTCTTTTTAAAATTTTTTTTCTTTTTTCTTTTTTTTGCTTCACAGTTTTTTTTATTATGCCATTTTAATTTTTTTAATTTATAGGCAAGTTTTCTCATAGCTTACAATAATAGAAGTAGAATTAATAAATGAGGAATAGAATAGGGTTGAATTCTTGCTCATTCCAGCAAAAAGTAGTATTTATCCTGAATTCAGTAAAAACGTAGTATACAAAATCAACAGAAACAGAAATCTGTTGCATTTTTACACACTAATAATGAAGCAACAGAAAGAGAAATTAAGAATTCATTTTTAATTTTTAAGAAATTAAGAAAATGATTATTTGTGCATTTACAATTGCACCAAAATAAGATACCTAGGAATGAACCTAATCAAAGAAGTGAAAGACATGTACTCTTAAAACTATAAAACATTGATAAAGAAATTGAAGATGATATAAGGAAATGGAAAGGCATTTCAAATTCTTGGATTGGAAGAACAAATATTGGTTAAATGTCTGTATCACCCAAAACAATCTACACACTGAATTCAAACCCTATCAGGACCCTGAGACCATGACCTGAGCCAAAGGCAGAGGCTTTAACCCACTGCGCCACCCAGGCGCCCCGGTCAATTAATCTTTGACAAAGTGGGAAAGAATATCCAATGGAAAATACATGTTTCTTCTAACATGAGAATTGGATTGCTCATTATCTGTGATTCATGACCCAGTTTCCCAAACTCCCTACTCAGCTCACAGTTAAAGATTTGTGATGCTCCTCGCCTTCCCCCAATTCCACCCCCAACCCCCCAATCCGCAACCAAGGTCACAGCATTCTGAGTCTTATGTGTCTCATTTTCTTGATTTTTTAAAATGTAGTTTTATTTGTTATGTGTATTTTTAGTTTAAAACAGCAGTAATGTTCCTGTACCTACTTAGGATCAGTAGAGCATGAGAAGGTGTGTTTTCAAGGCTGCTGGGAAGATTCTCTCTTTTTCTCTTATGCCTTAAAAACTATTGAAGGTTCTTATTCTCTTGCTCACAGGAGATTTGCAAGAAAGCTTACAAAAGCACTGGAGAAGCCAACCTCAGTGTTAGACTCTGGAAAACAAGGCCAAGAGAAGAAAAGAACCAGTGACCACTGGCCAACTGGAAAATATTATATTTTTAGTCCACCTTAGCTTTTGTTTATTTGTTTGTTGTTGTTTGTACTTGTTTCAATACATTTGATGTCCATCACTTTTTGCCCTTAAATTTGGGTTGGTTTTTAGATAAGGTGTACTCCTTCCCAATCCAAGTCAGCCTCCCTCTCTGCCAATCTAATCTCTTCACCACTTCAGAACTCTGCCCAGCCCCCATCTGCATTTCTCTTCAAACCTATCTATCCCCCAGGCACATATTATCTATGACGGGGCTGTGCCTATTTCTGTACCAAAGAGTCAAAATAAACGACTTGCCATTTAGCTACAAGCTATGGACAGAGAAAGCTACTTCCCTGAAAAGGTGTTACTGCATGTGGCAATTGTTCAGAAGGTCACCATGATGAGTTTTTGCATGCAGTGTTCTGGGAAGATGTTCAGAGATCCTATGAACAGGTAATCAGAATCTCTGTCAATCCCTGCCCTTTCTGTGCCCATCATAGCATTCACCATACCCACATGTATGGTGACCAGGTAATCAACCTTCCAAAATAGAACACTTTGGAGAGTAAACAGGAGGGGAACTGTTGGTCATTTTTCTGCAAGTGGTAACTGGGACTGTCCCAGAAAACCTGGGGTGGATGGTTACCCATGAGTGATCCTGAGAGGATGGGGAAGGAGACCAGGAGCTCTCAGCATTCCTCTTAACAACATTCTAGGACAGTTTTTCCCTTAAAAGTCAGAGAAAATCATATGACTTCCTGAATCTCTCATTTCTGATAAACTGCCTCTCCACACAAGAGGGTTAATTTTATTTTTGTTATTTCTAAATGAGCAAACTGAAATTCTAAATGGGAAAACACAAATAACTATTGCATAAATTGGAGTGGGGCAGCAGGGGAGGAGTAGGGGGACTGGAAAGCAAGAAATGCTCTGCTGGCTAATTAGACATCTTAGTCTGCTCCACAATACATAAAGAAGCTAGGTGTTAAGTAGGTGAGTCAGTTGATTCATTGCAGACACAATGCAAAACAAATATTGGGACCCCTTGTTCAAAACACAGAAAAAAAATGTTGTTAAAGGTACTTAAAGGGGTGCCTGGGTGGCTCAGTGGGTTAAAGCCTCTGCCTTCGGCTCAGGTCATGATCCCAGGGTCCTGGGATCGAGCCCCGCATCGGGCTCTCTGCTCAGCGGGGAGCCTGTTCCTCCTCTCTCTCTCTCTGCCTGCCTCTCTGTCTACTTGTGATCTCTTGTCTGTCAAATACATAAATAAAATATTTTTAAAAAAAGTACTTAAATATCCAGTTTTACTTTTTCTTTGATTTCTTTCTCAACTTTTCACAGTGTTCTTTGTTTTTAAGAGATCTTTGTGTCTGAGGGAGACTATGTGTTAGGTACCAATCAATGAACCAGAATGCTAGTTCATAAATCTTTTTTGTTTGTTTGTTTTTGTTTTCAGAAAAAGCATGACATTTTAACATTTATTGATTTCAAAAAATGCATTAATGATGCCTATGGTTTTATGCCTAGTATCCATTGCTTTCTTTATTGTTTTTCCCATTTGGTGAAGTAATCCTCACAAGAACACTGGTTATCACTTTGATTTATTCTTCAGAAATTAATAAGCAAAATAGAAGCTTGCATTGCAAATCTGTTTGTCAGAAGTACAGGGGGCAGAGTTCACTAACAGACAGCAGTTTGTTTCCCTATCAAGGTTATCAATAGCCTTAGAAGAACATACCATTATGTTTAGTTCTGTGCATCTGATAGTATAAAGATGAGGTCAAGGGAAAAGAGCTGAGTAAACCCATCTCTGGAAAACAAAACCAGAAATAGATCATCCTGACTTCTCTCTCTATCTTTGCTTTGACTAGAAGTAAATACATCTTTATGTACTTCCAGAGCAAATGGGTGACCATACTTTACCTCCTCCTTCTGACTTCTTCCTTTGGTAGCAGATAGTGACCATGTTATTTGCCCCAAGACCATCATACAACATGTACGTGGGAAGATTTACTCCCATATCTTGTTAATTTATCTTGACTATTTAGATCTCAGCTTACATACTTCTTTTTTGGATATTTTCCTAAATCTCCCTAGTTCATGCTGTCTACAGTTTCATGACTCTTATCATTTTTATTGGTATGTTTGTGTAATACTGTGGATGGAGATATTTATTTAAAAAATAAATGTTGTTTTTCTGTTTAAAGAAAATAGTAACAGAGATCTTCATTGTTCAGAGTACCATCTTGTGAGGGAGGGCCTCTCATTCTACACAGAAGATCTGGGAGAGGTGGTATCAGGAGAAGAAACTTTCAGACTCTATTTACAATACCTCTGTGGTTCACCTGATACCCTGGTGGCCTCCTTCTTAATTTCATTTATGGTTATAGTGAATAAAATCTGTGAGGGCTTCCAAAGGTTTTGTGCCATCGGTACCTCACCTCAACTATACACATATCTCTTTCTGCTTTCACCTGGTTGCTTTGACAGCCCCTTCGTGGTACTTCCACATGTGCAGTGAGTTCATATGCAGAGGAGTTCCTGACTATGGGACAGTCTCAACCAATGGGGCAGAGGTGGCAACCAATGGACATGTGCTCACCCTTTGTCTCTCCGTGTGGGGACAATTCTGAGAAGATCCTATCATCAAACTTTTATCTCAGCTATGTTCTAAGTGGACCACAGCTTAGAAATATTCTTCTCATGCTAAAAGCTGCTTCTTTCACATAAACTTAAATGTGGCCTTGGCCTTAGTCTTGTATTTGTTTCCTTAAGAGTTTGGAAACCTGGGTGTCCACCATTTTGTCTTTTCATTGGTATAATATTTTAGATTCACTTAAAACATATTATAGGAAATTAAACTTCCTACATTTCACTTATATATAAATATTTGATTTGTGAGGAGATTATTTTGGAAGAATAATGCAGTACCTTAAAAACTTACCTACTAGAGAAAGGACATTTGGTCCTTTTGTGTCTATTTATCAGGGAAATAATAATATGCTTTCTTGGTCATCTGTTTATAGTGTTCTCTTCAGCCTTTTTACAAATCTATTAGGATGTTGACATTTGGGTTGATGTTTCAGGTGGGAAGGACAACTTATTGATTTAATTAAAAGAGAAACTCTAATTCAACACGAGTTAAAAAATATATATAGCTTTGTGACCATGATAACCTACAGTTAATGCATTTCAAAGTACTTGCCATAGATGTAATTCAGACTGCAGGTGAATTGATTATTACACTTACATATGACCAAGTATTGTTTCACATTTTTATTATTGATGTGAACATGACCATTTCGATCTTTTCTTACATAAATCTGATAAAATTGCTACATCACCCTCCTGAGCATTTGATATAATTCATCTTTATTCTTTTTTCATTTTGTGGAGGAATAATCACTCTTTTTATTGACATTTCAGGGAAATTTTTTAAAAAAGAAATTTCCAAAATTTAAAAAAAAAAAGTTGAAAGACCTAATAGCATGCTAATGTCTTGGAATTCAGAACTCTTATGAATTGTTCCACTCATTCCCTTTGCTGTAACTACATATGATAATATGCATGTGACGTATGGACTCTTATCATAAGCCTTTACCATATGACAAGTGTGTGGGCAGGGATAGTGAGTTCCTTCAGATTCCCAGTCACTAGCAAAGAACATGCTAAAATAGAGACATTAGCTAAGAATTCTAGAAAGAATGAATTATCTTTTCTAATACTTCTGTGCTGATATTCTGCAAAAAGAATTAAGCACATTTGATGTTATTTCTAGTTTATTTAGTCCTAGTGTAACTCTAAAAGTGACCAATGTTTCTAAATCTCATTGAAATCAACCCAAAACCCAGTATGGAAGAAAGGAATTATGTAGATATCCTCCAGCTGTCCCAAATAAAAATGAGTATCTAATAGGTGTAATTCAGGTGTTTGAATGCTATGAAATTAGAAAGAATGAAAAACTAACCTCTTTTACTTATGGAACTTCTAGGACATCCTGGGTGGTGTCAGACAGAAAACCAATGTACAGAGGGATTGTTTGGACTTGATTTGGAGTGGCCAGGCCTATAGCACACTGGAGAGTGTAATCCTCTCCCAAGGACAAGAGAACTCTATTTTTTTAAACCCATCAGATTGGGCTAACTTGTCACCATGAAACTGATCTTCCTCTACCTTATCTCTACAGTTTTATGACAACTGCATTTCCTTAAGCTTCTGTAAATTCTTTCCCACCCTGTGGATCTACCATTATATCCCATCAAGTACAACAAATATGTCTCCAGTTTTCACAGTGCTTTGGCAGCAAACAAACAAACAAAGAAACAAAAAACAACCTTTTAAATTGCAAAAGATAATTACTTCAAGCATTTGAATCAAATCCTATAAAACTGGTCTGGGTGAACGGTACAGCACAACACGGGATGATATACCAGGCGGAGATGTGCCTCTCCAGTCTTCCTTCAATGGCCTTAACAAGCTTTATTTGGTGGATTTCATATTTCCAGGTCTTTATTTGGTTTGGTTAGGACATCTCCATCTCCATTTTATACCTGCCCAGATGAGCCAAAGAATACAAGCTCCTTATCAGAGGAAGCTTCCTGATCTTGTTCAAAGCTGTTTCACCACCTCCCAGAAAAGCACTTTGGAGTAAAAGAAGTGCTCAATTCCAGCCCTTGAATAGTGAAGTCAAGTCAGTGCTTCAACTACTTGTAGGTGGGATGAAAGGGATCCCATAGAATTCTTCCTTAAATTTTCAGTATTCAGCTTTCAGAGAGAGTTTTATGGCATCCCAGAGTATCCAAGATGTGTAGGACAAATAAGATAACCTTCCCCTCATAACCATAGCCCACATGGTTTACAAAGGGTCACTGACCCCAAGGCAGGATACCTTAGAGGTAATCTAGAACAGACCCTCCTATTTCTGATTCTCAAATTCTGTTTTTAATCTCCATTGGACAATTGTCTGATATATGGCCATTCCTATGGTAGAGGAATCATTTTGCCCAGAGTTATGTCATGTCAGACAATATTTTCTTATTTAAGATGAAGTATATTTCCTGCAGGGTTCATTTTGTTGTCCTTCCGATGACTCTCAGAATCATAAAAAATGTGACTGACCTCTTTGTAGTGCAATAGTCCTTCAAATATTTGAACTCAATGAAATCATTATTAGCTACCCTAACTTACAGTTTTACATATCTTGAAATACACATTTTATATTAATTTTTGATTTCTTTGTGTGGAAATAAATCCTTGTTTTTCTTTACATTCCTAATAATCATAATTTCTGCTAAAGGAAGTTATTATGGTTACAGTCCGATGACAGTGTTTCTCACACTTGGATCAAGTTTTCTGCTACAAAATCTTTTTTTTTTTCTTCTTCACCTCATCCATTTTTCTTCTGGAGTTGAAAACAATTTTTATTGTATTGTATTTGTACCTCTTATGGTTTTACTGCATATGCTTTTTTTTTTACTTGCTTACCTATCATCACATAATCCTGCGGTACTCCATCCGTCACTAGAGCCTTCTTCTCCCAGCCCTGTCTTACTAAACTAGGGTGTAGGGCTCCTATACAGCTGCCATGTCAGTCTACTCTTTGCTGTCTTCCTATCTGCCATATTCTGGGGTGTGTGTGTGTGTGTGTGTTGGTGTGTGTGTGTGTGTGTGTGTTTTCCCCTTTCTGCATTATACTGAACTCATCAGTAGCATCCTAAGAAAGGGTGCCCATGAGCTAAGTAATTTTGTGTTTTGAGCATCTTATTCTGTTTTCATATTTTGTTGATAATTTGACAAGACTTAGGACTCTAGGTGAAAGTCTTTTTTCTCTCAGGATTTGAAGTTATGGTGCATCACATCTGGCTGTTGACTGTGCTGCTGAATAATCAAATGCCATACCCCTTAGTTACTTGGTATATGACTTTACCTTCCTCTTCTCTGTAATCTTATAGGTGCTCTCTCTTTCTTTCACTCTTTTTTAATCTCTGGTGTTCTGATATTTCAGAATGATGTTCTCTGATGTGGGCATTTATTTTTTATTGGTTTTTCCTGGTGGATCTCTTCAACAATATGTGTTATTTCAGTTAATCCTCAAAATGAAGGTGGCCATTATTTTCCTCATCTTTCAGAGATGAGGAAAGGGAAATTTGAGTAAGTTGTGGGATGTCTCCGGAAACACAGAGCAGAAATAGTAAATGAATTCTGAAACATGAACTTCAACTACCCATCTACCTATTCTTCCTCCATACCACTACTTCCAGCTAAGTTTATATCTCCTACACTCTGATCTCCTGTCATGAGGTTTTCCTTATTTTTTTGGTAATTTCTGTGAAACATATTTGGAAACCATTATGTACTTCTGACTTAGTGAAAATGAAAAGCCTTCTCTGTCTAATTTGACCAAATATATCTGGATACTGACAGTGCCATTAGTTGCATTAATGATTGCTTTCCACTTGATGTCATCTCCAAACCTGGTAAATAAGGCAAAATTTCCCTTCAATAAGAATTTTCCCTCTAACGACCATAAAACCTGTCACTTTGGGATACTCTTGGTAAGGTAACATGAGAATAGCCTGTCACTTAAAACATGGGTTTTGGATTCAGACAGCCCTGAGTTTAGAAACCAAACATGAAATGATTTCTTAACCTTTCAGAGCCACCTGATACAGAAAATTCATATGAAAACAAACTGGTATAAGAAATGTAAAATGGCTATTTAAGAAGTGGCTGTTTTGAAGACAATTTCTGAGATAAGGTATTCATAAGGGACATAAAATACACTTATGATATATTTTGTATTGAATGGAGCAGAAAACAACCCTTCCTTCAAAATACTTAAAACTATGGAATGCAAAATATATGTACATTATTACATTAGTTATAAGAATCCTCTTATAAAGGGGCTAGATTTAATTTCTTTTTAATGAATAATATCTGTAATTTATTGAACAGATGTTAATAATAACTATTTCATTAGAGTAACTTATTTTAAGGAATTTTCAAAGAATATGCGATTAGAATATATAAATCCTTGGCTAATTATTAGGACTCAGTATTTGAGTCAAGGATACTCATCTGTGTGTATGTGTGAGGGGGTATATGGTAAATTCCATTCTGTATAGTATTGTATATTTAATCTCACCTCGCATTAGTGACATTGTGGCTTTAGATAATTCTTACATATTATCTCAGTGATGGATTCTCATAATCTAAAATACATATGTGAGATAGTTACTTGGAACATTATTGATTTTTTGTGTGTGTTTGGAGAAAGAGATAGTAACATTGATTTTTTTTTCCCCCTGAAATATATAGTTGCTACCTTACTGAGGAAGTTGTATTTGAAACTTCATGTGATTTTTTTCATTTTGATGTTAAATCCATGTGTTTGGGTAATGTCTAGAGAGGTGGACAACAAACAAACAACTATGAAAATATTGGTTTAATATATATCTTCAAGGTCATTTAATTAATGCTGGATAATATTAAGAGGTTCTTGTTTGCTTAGAAAAGAATGGACAATTTTAAGTGGAGTCCAAGGAAAATTCATCACTGGGATTGTTATTGCTGATATTTATTGAAGAAACCAAGGATAAGGGTCCAATGGTCTGCCTTGCCATTTGTTGACTGTCTTAACAATCATTCTTCTGTAAATGTTCATAGTCCACTGACTATCTTTGCACCTTAGAAGTAATGGAAGCATTTTATTTTGGGGAGAGATCTTTTCTTTCTTATCAGGCCATCTTGACTAGATCTGTATTAAGTGTAGACACATTCCAAGCCACTGGCAGAGGTCTGGGAGAAGCCCAATGAAATCTCTGATTCAGCACACATGTTATATAGAACATTCCAAATTAGTCAAACTAACCTGCTCTATTTGGGAACTGCAGGTAGCTAATGCTTTGGTTTCCAAAAATTTTAAGAGGATCTGTTTTGGTAGAATAATAGTTGTTATCACTTTTCTCATTCTTAATAACAATTTTCCTTGTTGCCCATTTGCAGTTATGTCTTTAGAGTGATCCAAGGAGGCGGTAGCATTGATTGGCTCCTAAGAGCCATGTAGTCATGAGTCTAGAATGAAGGAGTACAGCCTTCTGACAAAAAGGCCCTTTGTTTTTGTAAACATCAAAAAGCTTAGGCTAGCTTAATGGTTTTCTGCTGGTACATATGTAAGACTGTTTCTCATAATGCTATCAGGAGAAATTTCACATATTCAAATAAAATAATTCGAAGAAAGATGAAGAGGAAACACTGCTTATATGGGCACAAAATGAAAACAAAACAAACATCAAAAGAAATGTTCATTCCAGGTGGAACTTTCAGCAGCAACTAAGAACATAAACATATCACAGAGCATTGTGTGACAATTAAACCACTGCCACACTGTGAGTTCTGATGTGAAACAACTAAAACTAACCCACTGAAAGGGAAGTCTATTTCTTCTCTCTTTCTCCCTCTACACGTATATCCCACATATACAAATATTTCTATATATACGTACATTTGAAAATCTCTATATACACATGTATTTGAAAAGTCACCATCACTGTAAGGTTTAAAAACCGTAATTCTATGAAGTGAGAAATAAAATCTGTTCAACTTCCACCTACGTGGCTTTTAAGCTTTCAGTTTGCAGGAAGTAACCTAGAAACATTTACATCGGGCAGTCTTTTATGCTTAGAAAGGCAAGCTCTGTGATGATATTGATTGATTTCAAGGGCATATTAGAGACGAAGCCAAGTCTCTGGAGAGAGGTTGCCATCACCTTGGCCTTGGGTCAGCGTTAGACCACTGACCTTTGAACCTAAAGACCTATCTACCAGATTCTGATATCTTCCATGCCACCCGAGCAAGTCAGCAGGGGACACGTGTCGATGTGGCTCTTGGCAAATCAGAATTGACTGGCCAGTAGGAAGCCTGCAAGCCACGGGAAATGTGGGTTAAAGTATGTCAATAGTGTTTCAGAAGAACGATTTCTCCCAAGAATTGTAGCTGTTGGAATGTTTTGACATTTATTCGGTAGAGAAATGTAGCATGTTTTGTGAAGCACTTCAAGAGAGCTGCTGCTAACTGCTGTGGTATATTGATCTTTCTGTTAAATTGCACGGGCACACTTGGGAGATCATTGAGATTCAGGCAACAGGACAGAAAGGACCGGCTGCACCCGATGGTCACGAATGGTAATTGGTTTCGATCCCTGCACTTGAAGAAGCCATGATTTACTTGGTTCACTGATGAATTGTAGACACTAAATATTTTGAAAAGAAAAAAAATACATTTTTTTTTTTTTAGTATTTCCAAGGCAACACCTCCATTCTTGAATGTTTCATATATAATAAATTTGGCAATGTAGAAAATATACCAAGTTATATGGTTGAAAGTTCTGATTTCCTTGCTGCTGCTGCTACTCTATAATTAAACCATTTGTTTGTTCATTGGTTTGCTTCTTAACTGGCTCCAAGATGAATTTAAGGTAGCCTACTCTCTTTATGTGTTTTCACTTAAACTTTATTTTATAATTATAAAAGAAATATATCCTCGTGGTGGCAGGAAAAGAAAGAATACGTAAGAGCATAAAGCAGAAAACAAATGACCTCTCCTTCATTCAGTCATGCACTTTCCCCGACCTTTGATTGTACTATAGAATTTTTTAACTTGTGATAACACACATACTTTCACACATATACCAATAATTCATTATTTGAGTGATTACGCGGTAAATAGTATAGTGCTCTTTTTCAATCAATAATTAGACTGCTGCTAGGTATTTTATTTCAATTCTTTTGCTAGTTCAAATAATTCTGCAATATGTATATGTGTACACACACATTATCAGAATGTTGTCTGTGTACTATAAATATATGTCTGATATATATATCTGATTATATATAATTCTGAGATTAGAGAGAGAGAGAGAAAGAGAGAGAGAAACCACTAGCAAAAGAATTTTAAAATGTACCCAGATAAAATATATCCACATATTCTGAGGACTAGTGCTGGTTTGTCTAAAGTACATTCCGAAAAATGTAGTCATTTTAATCTTAATAAATATTGCCACATTTCACTTTAAATAATTGCACCATTTTATATTTTTTAGCTATTTCTTAATTTTTCCTATCTGTGTTTTTGATCCTAAGATAACATTAACTAAAACTTGAATGACTTCATTAACTCTAATATAATTTGGGGATTCAAATATTAAATAAATATTAAAATTAATTGAAGAATAGAATTAATGGAATTATAGCCTTTATAAATCAATGAAATATCTTAAATTTCATCCATATTACATTATCAAGTTGACTTGCACTATCTCTCACCTTTGCGTTCTGGATTTCATAATCAAAGTATGGATAAACTTTGATTCAGGATCTATTTCTTTTTTTTTTTTTTTTTTTTTTTTTTTTTTTTTTAAAGATTTTTATTTATTTGACAGACAGATCACAAGTAGGCAGAGAGGCAGGCAGAGAGAGAGAGAGGAGAAGGAGGCAGGCTCCCTGCTGAGCAGAGAGCCCGATGTGAGGCTCGATCCCAGGACCCTGGGATCATGACCTGAGCTGAAGGCAGAGGCTTTAACCACTGAGCCACCCAGGCGCCCCAGGATCTATTTCTTTAACCCACAGTTGGATGAGAAGGAGATCTTCCTCATTAGAAGCAGAGAAGAGGAGAGAGAACTCCTTTGGCTATTAAAATTGAGGACATGTTGCAATACTGTATTACACAGGGAAGTCCTCACATAATTCACTGAACCACATTCATGAGGAATACATAGTCCTTAGTGGTCTCCATTGTGTTAAAATGTAAAATGTGCACTAGAGGCCCTTGGGAGGCTTTTGACCATGAAGGTAAATAACATTATCATTTCTTTGGAATCTCATTTTCCATTTCTGGATGAAGATAATGTTCATAAGAGCCATCAGCAGGAACCACTGGAGGCAGACCTCTGTAACTGCTGCCCTTAGGGTAGTGGCAGTGAGCTTGCCTTACAGATTGCTGACAATGTCTTTCCATCTTCTTTTCTGGAGGGATCAGCACTAGTGGAGATAAGGGGATTTTCCTTTCTGTCCACCCCATTCACAGGATCTCATCCAACCTTAACAATAAATGTGCTAATTAATGCTAATTGCTCTAATGGGCACTCCTCTAGTAGGACCCCACAGATACCACCAATTCACTCAGATAGGAAAGTATTTTGTTGCAGGCTAGGCATTCATGGGTTTAGACTATTTATTTCAAAGTCGCAGAAAAATATACTTCCAAACTCCCCGTAATTTCTGGTGCTTGTTTCTTTGTGTTTTGAAAGAATGCTTAAAATAAAATAGTTTCTGCTTGATTTTCTAATTTCACCAATGGGGAAAAGTAATTATCTCCCATGGCAATGGATTCATACGAAAGCAGCATGAGACCAATTACAATGCTAGATGTAATTCAAAGTTTCCTCTTTTCCAAATATTTCACATTCAGTTCTTTCCAGCAGTTTTCATATTCCCTGATATTTCCCACAGAAATATGTGTGCATTTTCCTCCTCCAACTAGAGTGTTCCCAACACACAGCCCACAAGTGAGGTCTGAATCTTAGAGATACATAGTTAGAGACAGACATACATATAGACACAGGTGTCAATACAGATAGGCAGTTGACCCTTGAACAACTTGGGTTTGAACTGTGTGCGGGTCCACTTATATGGAGATATTTTCAATAAACACAGTATAGTACTATGAACATATTTTCCCTTCCTTTATGATGTTTTTAATCAGGTTTTTTTTTAATAAAGCTTCCTTTTTCATAAAGCTTACTTTATTGTAAGAATACTGTATATCATACATAAACACATACAAAATATGTGTTAATCAATTGTTGATGTTTTTGGTAAGGCTTCCAATCAACAGTAGGTATCCATAGTTAAGTTTTGGGGGAGTCAAAAGTTAGACACAGATTTTTTTTTTTTTTTTTTTAGATTTTATTTATTTATTTGACAGGCAGAGATCACAAGTAGACAGAGAGGCAGGCAGAGAGAGAGGAGGAAGCAGGCTCCCTGCTCACCAGAGAGCCCGACACAGGGCTCGATTCCAGGACTCTGAGATCATGACCTGAGCCAAAGGCAGAGGTTTTAACCCACTGAGCCACCCAGGCACCCCTAGACACAGATTTTTGACTGTGCAGGGGTTTAGCTCGCCTAACTCCCATATTGTTCAAGGGTCAGCTATAGAAAGATTAAGGTAGAAGTAGAGATAAATCTAGCAGCATGGGTAAGTGGTTGCCCTAAGCCCATGAAATAGAATCATGACCATGTTCGTAGGCCCACAACTGCCCACTACAGCTGAAGCTCCTAGCTTGAACCATGTTCTACAAAGAGTTTGCAGGATTCCCAAAGCTTAAGGATGTTACCCCCAAATCCTCCTTATTTCTGTCATCATCATATTACAATTCTGAGTCTTTTGCCTTTCTGTATAAACTCTAGAATCAGTTTTTGATTTCCACACAGTAACTTGCTGAGATTTTGATTGGGTTTCTGTTGAATCTATACATCAACTTGGGAAGAACTGACATTAACTTAACAATATTGAATCTGCATATACATGAACATGGAATATTTTTCCATTTGTTTAGACCTTTGATTTCTTTCAACATCATCATATTCTACAATTGGCTCAGAAATGCTGTCTTGCGTGTGTAGAGAGTCCTTGAAAAAGCAGAAGTAACCATATTAACCAATGAAATAGTTCTCAGATAAAATAGAAGCTATTTGTAGGATAGAAATTGTTCTTAATGCTAAAAACTCACAGTGAAGTACTATTCAGGGACCTGGTCAAAAATCACACATTCTTAGCCCAGTATCATAGAACAATTTCTGCTATTTAACTGAATAAGTCTACTACATAAAAATGTGAATTTTTTTTAAAATTAGTCAAATGAAAATTTTCTTACACTTCAAAAATTATTCTTTCTTGAAGATGGATTGCAAACTATAGTTGGTGCTTTTCCAATTTAGACCATTTGGTGTCAAAAGGTGAGAGTGGTCAGACAGAGCCAATAAATCCGTACGCTCTAGCACAACACTTAAGGCAATGTGATCTCTTGGAGAATTTGTGAACCATGGTGGTGGCAAATTAAAGAAAGTGAATCAGTTCTTCCCTATTTTTTTTTTTTTAATCTCTTAAAAATTTTCTCCTGAGATCTACAGCTGCCATTTTATAATGTTGAAACACTGGATCAACACATGGTACCATATAAAAAAAAAATGTTAGGAGAAATGAAAATGGATTGATTGTAATTTTAATGACGCTGCGTCCTCTCCAACACTGTTGATGGGATTCCTACTTAGCTCCATAGCATTTACAACTGATTACACAAAATCGAACTTTTGAAATATTTACAAACGTTAGATAACAACAACCCCAGGAGATAATGTGGAAAGCAGCAAGCACAGAGAAGATAGCCCAAGGCAATCGCTGATTAGGTTAGATCTATGCGGTCTGTAGGCTTTACTGGAAATCCTTTGCTAAAATGTCTTCACACATGGTTTTGGGCTTTGGGATGAAGGAACTGTTCACCAAAGGAAGGTAAGGATTATTTGCTGCCATCAGTAACAGGAAATCCAATATTAAATGATACAAAGGTTATTATCTATCACACATGGAATTTACCAGAGCTGTTTGGCAGTTCTCATAGCAACAGATCCCATCTTTAGCAGCTCCAAGCTATGTTTCAGATGAAAGTTCATGTGATCACTTTAAAAGACTGTGTACTGCTAATCAAGAAATTTTGCTCCAGGCCCCTTGTTTGTTTTTCACTCCAGGCTATTCAGCACAATCTAGAAAAGGCTGAATCCCACGGGTCTGCCACCGAGCACGCCTCCATGGGCTTACGTATTTGCGTCAATAAGTGGCAGCCGGTGAGTCTGAGAGTTGAAGTGGTTGTAGTTGCTTATTGGTTACTGTGTCATTGGTCAGGGAAAACCAATGAATAGAGACTGATTTTACCCAGGTCTCAAACTAAATAATTGAATGTTGTTTCTGATGCCATGGTTATACATATACATATTCTGCACTCTGTTGCTGTATCTGCTTCTAATATCTGATGAGAACAGCTTCTCCAATGCAACGCTGAGAGGGAAAAGAAAAGCTTCAGATGCTCAGGTATTGGTAGATTTTCTAATGAGGAATTCTACTCAAGTAATTTGGTTCAACAAGCACTCAAGTTCGCTATGATGAAAATTTCGTATCAATTTCCAATAGTAATTAAACATGTTATTATTTTTTTAAGATTTTATTTATTTATTTGACAGAGAGACAGTGAGTGAGGGAACACAAGCGGGAGAGCTCGAGAGGGAGAAGCAGGCTTCCCTGCTGAGCAGGGAGCCTGACACGGGGCTCGATCACAGTATCCCTGGATCATGACTTGAGTCCAAGGCAGCCACTTAAAGACTGAGCCACCCAGGTTCCGCTGAACATGTTATTTTTGAGCATCTCTATTTGCCCAATACTGTGTGAAATTCTTTATATTCCTACTGTTGTTGTAGAGGAGGGCATTATTTGTACTTTACTTAGTACTGAACTGAGAATGTCTAGACAGTAAGTAGTGAAACTCTGAATTGAAACGTAGGCAGCACAAAATCCGTATCCCATGCTAAGATCCGATTTATTTCTTCATCAACAAATACTTATGGTCTCAACTCCAGGGAGGGGATGGTGTATAAGGTTCTTCTTGGTTTTGTTTTTGTTTCTTTTGTATGTTGTATGTATTTCTCGTTGTTGTTATAACCATGAACTGCCTCTCTCGCTCTCTCTCGCTCTCTCTCTCTTTTAAATTTTTTATATGGTTTCACTCACATGTGGAATATAAGAAACTGGGCAGAGGACCATAGCGGAAGGGAAGGAAAACTGAGAAGTCATCAGAGGGAGGAAATAAAACAGGAGAAACTCTTAAATACAGGAGATAAACTGAGGGTTGCTGGAAGGGAGGTTGGGGGGTGGGGTGTGGTAATTGGGGGATGGGCATTGAGGAGTGCACATGATGTGATGTGGTGAACACTGGGTATTATATGCAACTGATGATTTATTGAACACTACATCTGAAACTAATGATGTTCCATAAGTTGGCTGATCGAATTTAAACAAAAGGAAGGAAGGAAGAAAGAAAGAAAGAAGGAATAAGGTTCCCTCTTTGAAACCCCACAACACCTTTTTTCTCTCTGTTACTTCATCCCCCAGTCCAGGCAACCTAATCTTATCGCTGAGATGGAAGAATTGAGGATGATTTTGACCTATGTTTCTTTTGTCTGCTTTCTCTACATAGCTAAGATTCGGAATCAATTTTGAAAGCTAAAATCTAGGGATTAGGGGCTCTTGGGTGGCTCAGTCTTAAGCATCTGCCTTCAGCTCAGGTCATGAACCCTGGGTCCTGGGATGGAGCCCCGCATCAGGTTCCCTGCTTAGAAGAAAGCATGCTTCTCCCTCTCCCACTCTCCCTGCTTGTGTTTCCTCTCTCGCTGTCTCTCTGTCAATTAAATAAATAAATAAAATCTAGGGAGTAGATTGTTTACTAATCTTGTGTTTTTGTTTTTGTTTTTTTTTCCCTGAGCCAAGAGACTCAGAAATTATGTTTCAATTTTGAAATATATAGAAATATGTTGTAGTGAGCATAAAACATATTCTGCATAAATAACAAATCTCTTCGTGGCATGTCTGCATGTTTGTATACAGCCAGTATTATTTTTTTTTCCAAAAAGTTTTGAGATCTAGTACATGGACTCACCTAAAAGAGTATTAGCATTCATTTATTTTTTGTACTATTTTTAAATGATTTTTCTTGGTTGTACTTAACATTCTTGGTTATGTTTGGAATATCACCATTTATACTGAAGGTTGATACACAGTTGACACCCAGACAGGAACTGATATCTTAGAATAAACATTTACATGTTAGCGTTTTTAAGTGAGGCAAAAAAAAAAAAAAGAGAAAGAAATGTATTTTACCTGAAACTTTTTAAGAAAGAGTAATATCAGAATTATTGTAAAGACAAAAAATCTTCTAGAGAGAATTCTAATAACACTCATGTATGGCAGGAACACATCACCTATTACTATAATCATTAACTTTTCAAATGTAGAAGGTTGGTTCCACTATAGCTTATCAAAATGTCACAAAATTTCAGCGTTCAAAATTATTCCTTAGAGTTAACAAAATTTAATTCGTGCTGTTGTCATTTAAGTTTGTATATATTCTTTATCCACTAGTCAATAAAAAAGTTATCTTTGAGACTGCAATGATATTTTTTCTCATTAATCTTAATGCCAGAGAATATTTTCAAATATACATATAGATTCTATCATACATAGTCTGTTTACTTATACTTCTGTTTACTTATTAAAGCAATGTAATGCCTTTAAGATTGAAGATATTAACTTAGTTCAGTGATGTCTTATACCAAACCTAAAATATCTTTTTTAAAATTTTTAATTTAAATTCACTGTAGTTAACATATACTGTTTATTAGTTTCAGGGGTAGAATTTAGTGATTCATCAGTTGCATGTAACACCCAGTGCTCATTCCATCAAGTGCCCTCCTTAATGCCCATCACCCAGTTATCCCATCCCCCTGCCTGCTGCCCCTCCAGTAGATTTCAGTTTGTTTCCTACAGTTAAGAGTCTCTTATGATTTTTCCTCCCTCTCTGTTTTTCTTCTTTCTTCCTTCCTTCCTCCCTTTTTCTTTCTTTCTTTTTTTATAAAAGTATATATTGTATGAGACTGCAGTCTAAAACTAACAATTCAGTTATTGTTAGGACTGTAAGTGTTCTTATCTGAAAAATTAGGTGGTTAGATTTAGATGCCTTCAAAGACTGAAGGTATAACATTCAAAATAATAAGATTTTGCTGTCGTCTACAGCCACTACGTTTGGGACTGGTTACATAGCAATGGATAAATTGCAGAGCCTGGTAATTTAACCCCTGGAAACTGGGGGAGTTTATGACTTAACCAAAGAAAGATAGGAAAATGCAAACATCCCTTGGATATATACATCCCTAACTTTATCCCCACAATGAACTGATCTGCCTTTACAGTTGTTCATAAGTACTTATACTGATTTGACTTTTCTCCAAAGGAAAAGATACTCTTTTAAAATTTTTTTAAATATTCTAGGATACCTGATAAATATCATCCTTAAAAATCTAAACATATTAAGGTAGTCACTAGTGTACACATTACTACTGGGGAGAAAATAAATATGGGTGAGGAGATGATGCTTTCCACACACTATGATAAGATGTTCCCATTAAACATTCTCAGATTGTTATGAATCTTGTTTGTTTTTAAGATATAGCAGACGGAGCATTATCTTTCTTTTAATTAAAATATTTTCAAGAGTGTGAGGTATTTCAAAATGCCATTATCCTTTCAATTGCATGCCAGAGATTTTATAAAGCAGAATTAGAAGCTTTCATTAATTTCCAGTAATTCAATTTAATGTTAAGAATTATACATTATTTGAGAGCTCAGAATTAGAAGAAGAAAATAAATTCTTCCATTTAGTAATACTGTCTACTTGTAAGAAAAAAAGAACATGTTTATTAATTTATATTCTACATAATAAACATTATTTTCAAAATATCAAGGTTTAAATAAAGGGGGAGTATGCTGTAATTCATTTTTTAGAAGATCCATAAGTGTGTATTCATTTAAGTCCAATATTTGAATAATTTAATTTAGTCCTTTCCAATTAAATAAGACAGGTTTTTGATGACTTAGACTAGGAAATGTATCCTCAGACAGGCTTAATAAAAGCCCCTTTCCAAACACATGACATGTCTGAAGAGCATAAACTGTACCATTTTAATATTTGCATTTTCTGCCCAACATCCCAGCTGATCCAATAGGAATTTAGTATACATTCACTGAAAATGTGGCTTGCAACACCAATCATCTGAAAGCACTTACCCGCTCATGGTGCAAGCATACCTAGACAAAATATTAATTTTTTTATTTATTTTTTTAAGATTTTATTTGTTTATTTAAGAGAGAGGAAAATCAAGAGGGAGCACAGAGGGAGAGGGAGAGGGAAAAGCAGACTCGCCACTAAAAGGAGATCCCAATGCAGGGCTTGATCCCAGAACCTCAATATCATGACCCAAGAGGAAGGCAGACACTTTAACCGATTGAGATATCCAGGCGGGAGTCCTTCTTTTAATTTTTGTGATAACTTTTAAATAATATAAAATGACAGAAACCACAAATTCAAAATTATAAAGTGAGGGCGCCTGGGTGGCTCGGTTGGTTGAGCAACTGCCTTCAACTCAGGTCATGATCCCAGAGTCCTAGGATCGAGTCCTGCATCAGGCTCCCTGCTCCGTGAGGAGTCTGCTTCTCCCTCTGACCTTCTCTCCTCTCATGCTCTCTCTTACTGTCACTCTCTGAAATAAATAAAGTCTTTAAAAAAATAAAATTATGAAGTGACAAACATTGAAAAATAAATCTAATCATAATTCAAATATGAGGAGCCAAAGTAAGTAAAATGGTTTGTAATCAACCATACCTATATGTTTCATTCACTTGATAGTGAATTACAGTGAAAATACATTTAAATGTTTCAAGACTATTAAAAATAATTTAAAAAATCATTTTCTTAGACTAGAGTAAAAATAATGCTTTCATTTTCTAGAAAAGTAATTTTCATATAAATATGGTGTTTTTGAATTGCTGTGCACTATTTAGTAATTTATGCAATAAGCTAAAATAAATCATGAAAAATCCTCAATAGAAATACTAGCAAGAAAAACTAACCATGATTTCAGGAAATGTTCATATTAAAATAACCCAATTAGAAGTGGTAAGAAACCATTATTAGAAAATGGCATCAATATTCCAGGTTAAGGAAATTATTTCTTCCTTTATAGGATATTATCACAAGTTTTATATAAATAATACCATATTTAACTTTAGGTTTCTGATGAAATTATTTTATTACTTAAATTTTATTTTTTAAAAGATTTAATTTATTTATTTATTTGAGAAAGAGAGACCAAGAGAGAGATAGCATGAGTGGGGAGGGTGACAGAGGGAGAAGCAGACTCCCTGCTGAGTGGGGAGCTGGGTGCTGGATGTGGAGCTCAATACCAGGACCCTAAGATCATGATCTGACCTAAAGTCAGATGCTTAATTCACTGAGCCACCTAGACATCCCTCTGAAAAAATTATTTTAAACACTATATTATTTATATTTTATAATTATAGTGATTATTGAAGGCAATTTGGAAAATGCATAAAGAGCAATGACAAATTTAAGTTGTTTGTGTTCTTATTACCTAGTTAGGGATTAGGCCTAGGTACAAATGATAAGATCTCTTAGAGTTCAAAATGATGGAAGTTTATTTCACTGCCATGTAAAGGTTCACACTATTCTGTCAGAGAGCTAGGCTTTTCTCTTGATGCTGAGCCACATAAAACCTTGACCTCATGGTTGACTCCAACATGGTAACATCCTCATTCCAGATGGTAGAATGTGAAAGGAACAAAGAGAGAGCAAATGATGAATGTGGGCTGTTTCTTAAAGAAGACTCTCAGAAATGATCACTTAATCATATTATCACACCCAGTTGCAGTCATCACTAGAAGGCAGCCTATATTCTGAATGGACACTGCCTTGCATTTTTATAATAATGTGAGAAAACCATAAAGTTAGTTAAGGGAAAAGTAGAAAAATATGCCACACATATGATGGCCTCAGTTAAAATGTTAATGTTTCGGGCACCTGGGTGGCTCAGTGGGTTAAGCCTCTGCCTTCAGCTCAGGTCGTGATCTCAGGGTCCTGGGATCGAGTCCCGCATCAGGCTCTCTGCTCAGGGGGGGAGCCTGCTTCCTCCTCTCTCTCTCTCTCTGCCTGCCTCTCTGCCTACTTGTGATCTCTCTCTCTGTCAAATAAATAAATAAAATCTTTAAAAAAAAGTTAATGTTTCCATTTTTATAAGATTATTTTAAAAATTTTGATTCAAGGTATATAATATAGTGACTCAACAATTGCATATATCACTCAGTGGTCATAAAGGGAGACACAGTCTTAATCGTCTTCACCTATTTCCCCCTTACCCCCACCCACCTCCCCTCTGGTAACCATCTATTTGTTCTTTATAGTCTGCTTTTTTGGTTGTGTGTGTGTGTGTGTGTGTGTGTGTTTTCCCTTTGTCTGTTTGTCTTATTTCTTAAATTCCACATATGAGTGAAACCATATAGTATTTGCCTTTCTCTGACTGGCTTTTTACACTTAGCATTTTATTCTCTAGCTCCATGCTGTTGCAAAAGGCAAGATTTCATTCCTTTTAATAGTTATTTAATATTCCAGTGCACACACATGCATGCACATGTGTGTGTGTGCAGCATATCATCTTTATCCGTTTATCTATCAATGGACACTTGGGATGCTTCCATAACTTGTCTATTATAAAAAATTCTGTGATAAACCTAAGGGTACATATATCCCATCAAATTATTGTTTTCATATTCTTTGGGGAAATATCCAGTAGGGTGATTAGTGGATCATAGGGCATTTTAATTTTTTGAGGAACTTTCATACTGTCTTTGACAGTGGTTGCACCAGTTTGTATTCCTACCAACAGTGCTTGAGAGAAGGATAACAAAGCAAACATAATACTTGGGCTACATCAAAATGAAAAGCTTCTACACAGCAAAGGAAGCAACAAAAAAACTAAAAAATTACCTACTGAAAGGGAGAAGATATTTACAAATGACATATCTTATAAAAAGAGTTAGTATCTAATATATATAAAGAATTTATACAACACATCAAAGAAACAAATAATCCAATTAAAAATGGGCAGAAGACATGAACAGACATTTTTTTTAAATTTTTAAAAAGATTTTATTTATTTATTTGACCGACAGAGATCCTAAGAAGGCAGAGAGGCAGACAGAGAGAGAAGAGGATTTGGGGCTCGATCTCTGCTGAGCAGAGAGTGGGATTTGGGCCGCGATCCCAGGACCCCAAGATCATGACCTGAGCTGAAGGCAGAAGCTCTAACCCATTGAGCCACCCAGGCACCCCCAGACATTTCCTCAAAGAAGACATACAAAGGGCCAACAGAAGCAAGAAAAGATGGTCATCATCATTCACCGTTAGGGAAATGCAAATCAAAACCATAATGAGATATTACCTCATATCTATCAGAATGGCTCAAGAAACAAATCAATCAAAAACTCAAGAAACAAATGTTGGCAAAGATATAGAGAAAAAGGAATCCTGAATGTCTCTATTTTTATTTTATTTGTATGCATATGTGTGTGTGTGTGTGTGTGTGTATATAAATATAGTTTTTTTGGTAACATCAAGAGATATTCTGAAATTATTTTTAATTTTAATTAAATTGAATCTAAGCAATTTTTTATTGTTAAAAACTTAGCCTTTCTCAAAATTGTGTTAAAATAATAAATTTGTTGAAGTAAACATTATTGAACTGAAATGTTTTTGTATATCTGGTCATTAATTTATAATTAGTTGTATTTTAATTTTCAAAGACACCTCTTTGGCATGAAAACAAATATTTACATTAAACTTTTTTTTTAAATCAATTGTCAAGTCACTCAAATTATAAGTTAAAAGTTGAGGTTGTGGGGGCACCTGGATGGCTCAGTGGGTTGAGTGTCTGCCTTGGACTGGGGTCATGATCACAGGGTCATAGGATGGAGCTCCATGTGCCTGCTTAGCAAGACGTCTACTTCTCCCTCTCCCTTCACCCCTCCATCCATGCTTTCACCCTCTCTCTTTCTTTCTCTTCAATAAATAAATCTTAAAAAAAAATAAAACTTGAGGTTGCATTAAGCTTTTAAGCTCAATTTATAGATCATGTTATATAAAGCAATTGAAATTTTAAAATGTAGTATTTGTAAGTATAAAATCAATTTTGATTAATTTTATTTATACATTTAAAAAATAAAATTTCCCTATACTATTTAGAGAATTACCAATTTCATTAACTAAATTCCTTTAGACATTGCAAAATAAAATTTCAAATTTAATAGACTTGATTTTTTTGAAAATTTATAATGGCAGAGTTACAAATATAACATAATAACTCTTTATAAGTACTTAACTTCCTTTAAAACTAATAAATAGGGGTGCCTGGATGGCTTAGTGGCTTAAAGCTTCTGCCTTCAGCTCAGGTCGTGATCTCAGGGTCCTGGAATCGAGTCCCGCATCAGGCTCTCTGCTCAGCAGGGAACCTGCTTCCTCCTTTCTCTCTGCCTGCTTCTCTGCTTACTTGTGATCTCTGTCTGTCAAATAAATAAATAAAATCTTTAAAAAAATAAATAAAACTAATAAATAAATGTTTCAAGGATTTCATAATTTTTTTTTTTCTTTTCAGCGTAACAGTATTCATTGTTTTTGCACCACACCCAGTGCTCCATGCAATACGTGCCCTCCCCAATACCCACCACCTGGTTCCCCCAACCTCCCACCCCCCACCCCTTCAAAACCCTCAGGTTGTTTTTCAGAGTCCATAGTCTCTCATGGTTCACCTCCCCTTCCAATTTCCCTCAACTCCCTTCTTCTCTCCATCTCCCCATGTCCTCCATGTTATTTGTTATGCTCCACAAATAAGTGAAACCATATGATAATTGACTCTCTCTGCTTGACTTATTTCACTTAGCATAATCTCTTCCAGGCCCATCCATGTTGCTACAAAAGTTGGGTATTCATCCTTTCTGATAGAAGCATAATACTCCATAGTGTATATGGACCACATCTTCCTTATCCATTCGTCCATTGAAGGGCATCTTGGTTCTTTCCACAGTTTGGCGACCATGGCCATTGCTGCTATAAACATTGGGGTACAGATGGCCCTTCTTTTCACTACATCTGTATCTTTGGGGTAAATCTTTTTAAAAATTAAATAATGGGGTGCCCGGATGGCTCAGTCTGTTAAGCATCAGCCTTTATCTCAGGTCATGATCCAAGGGTCCTGGGATTGAGTCCCTCATCAGGGTCCCTGTTCAGCAGGTAGTCTGCTTCTCCCTCTTCCCTTCCCTCCTGTCCATGATCTCTCTCTCTCTCTCTCTCAAATAAATAAATAAGATTTTTAAAAGCTTTTTTAAATAAAAATTAAGTAATGATTATACCCTTGTTACTATCATACTGCTTACTAAAAATACAAAATTTTTTGTACAACTTACTGGGATTGTACATCTACTCTTACCACCATGAAAAAACAAAGTTACCATTATCTGAAATGTGGATATTCAAATCATCAAAAGACACTATATATTGTTAAAACAGAACAAACAAAACAGAAATTCAAGACTTTACTCATCCTGAGGTATACATAAAATGATAATACAACATCCAATGGAATTATATTTTAGAACTGACATCCATAATAAATATCATGACTTCTTGTCATTTGGTGTATGAATATATTCATTAGTAAAATGAAAACAGTGACACTGAAGTACACTATTCTATCTATGATTTATGTAAGGTCATACTCACTGCTTTTGTTCCTCTCAACCTCTTTTTATACACTGACCTAAAACTGATATTCTAGAAGATATCAGTGACTCGGGTAGGCAGATTAATGGCCTTAATGGTTGTTATGTCCTAACCCTCAGGACCTGTTTATACATTACCTAGATAGGGAGGGGAGCTTTTCAGATGTGATTAAAATTATGGATCTTGAGATAGGTACATTATCCTAGATTTTCTTGGTGACCCAATCTAATCTCAATAGTCCATAAGTATGGAGAATTTTTCACAACAATGGTCAAAAAAAGAGAATTGTAATGATGAAAAAAGAGTCACAGAGATACAGTGTTGTTGGCTTTGAAAAAAGAGTGAGGGAATCCCTAGCCAAAGAGTGCAGATGGCTTCTTGACATTAGAAAAGATAAGCAAATTCTTCTCTATAGCCTCTAGAAAGAAATGCTAACCCTGTCAACACTTTGCATTTAACCTAGTAGGATGCATGTCATGTTTTTGACCTATACAACTGCAAGATAATAAGCTTATGTTGCTTTAAGACAGAGTTTGTAATAATATCCAGCAACTGGAAGCTAACACAGTGACCTCTATAGCACCAAACTCAATGGGTTAAAATTCTTATGCTCCCATATATCATCCTATGATGCCTTTATCTGAATACCAATCATATTATAATATCCCATTTGGCTATTTCTCTTTCAATAAACTCCTAGTGGACAGAAATGAAATCTTATTTAAAGTTGCCTTCAGCACCGTGGACAGTACTCAAAAAGTTGAATTACTGTTTCCAAATTTTCATTCCCATTGCCTTCTGCACCATTTGACCAAGTTAAGCACTTGTTAATTAATTTAACTCTCACAAATATTTGAATGACAATTATACACAAATTTTAGTTGTTTAGGGAATGCAAATTGGAGTAAAACAACCTCTGCCTCCAAGGCATTTGTAAATCTAGTAGATAGATTGGGAGCTCAATAGCTAATTAAGTAAATTGATAGACTAGACCAGAAAATGTCTAATCAAGAATAACCATGCCAAAGAAGATAAAAGGTACTGGGTGAAGGGAGACAAAGTTGTAAATAATGGAATCTAGAGAATATGAACATAATCTAATCACCAAATTAATCTTGCTAGTTATTTTATATATAATTTCATACAGTATGCTCTCCATTGTATTTCTACACTGTCAGCTTGAGTCTCATCCTTTCCTCAGTATACTTCCCTATCCAGATACGTTAGAGCTCCAACATCCTTTCCCTCTTCTCATGTATCCTGTTTTCAGAAATATTTATTAATATTGTTCCCTAGTCTGAAATTATGCTTGAGTAAATTTTGTTTGCCTGGTTCCTATTCTTCTGGTCCCACTCCATGTCCTTTAGTTCAAGTTATGAGCTTCTGCCTAGATCTTTTTTCCTTGACTTAATTCTGACTTGATAGTTAGTTCCTTCATGGGACTGGGATTCTCTGTCTTTCTTTAATCATCCTTGATGAGCTGGTACTGAAAGAAATGCCTGGTTCCAATTACTCATGAAAAATCTTCCAGATGCAGGCCACATGGATAGATAAAATTCCACTTGTGGCTCAGGCCTATTCTGTGCATTTTAGTAATATTAAGATGCACTACTCAACACTTAGCTTGAAATTAGTTGGAACAACTCTATTCTGTTTTCTCCCACCACCCCCACACCCCCAAAAAGATCCTCAGCATATGCTACTGCAAAGTTTCCATGAACCTGTTGTTTCTCTGAGCAGTTTCAGTTCTCAGATTAGTCTCAGGTTCTAGCTCTTCCCTCTCCTTCTGTCCTACTGGCAAAAAGATTACAAAGACTAACCAAACTCTATTGTCACAGGTAGGTAAATAGCCATACATAAGTAAGATCACCCTACTACTAGGGCAAGTGGGTGGCTCAGACAGTGAAGCATCTGCCTCTGGCTCAGGTCATATTCCAGGGTCCTGGGATCCAGCCCGACATTGGGCTCCTGGCTCAACAGGGAGCCCGCTTCTCCTTCTACCTCTGCCCCTCCCCCTGTTCATGCTCTCTCTTTCTATATCTCTCTGTCCCTAATGAATAAATAAAGTCTTCAAAAAAAAAAAAATCACTCTATCACTCTACTACTAATTCATTCATGGATTGTGTTAAAAAACAAATGAAACCATTGAATTTAATCTTAATAATTATGACTTTTATGATATATTCCCAACCTACTTTCCCAATCTTCTCTCCTGTGCCACCCACATGTATAACCTGCATTCTCACCAAACCCTACTCCCTACTTTCTTCTAAGGATACTCTTCCTCTTTGTCCCCAGAATATCCTTCTAAATCACTTCTGCTATTCTTTCTTGATGTGTTGTAATACCAACTTAATTTTCATGGCCTGTTCTTAAAGCTGCTTCATTCCTTTAGTTACCAATAACCCTTATTTTGCATTCTTACTATACTACTTTCTGGGAAATATATTACAGTGTATGAAACATGGGTGTCTTATGTCTATTAATGAAGTTTCCTATCTCAGATTGCCCAAATTACTTTGTAATTTTTTTGACTCTCAGACTATAGAATAGAATAAAATAGGTTTATATTAAGTTTGGTTGTGATGGAAAAAAAATAGCAGTGACTTAAATGAAGTAACAATGTACTTGTCTTTTTTATACAAGTTCACAAGTCAGTGGTATTGAGGGCTGAGACAAACTACCCTTCCATAAGTACTTTTCATAAGTAACCTTTATCTGCAAGGTGACCTCATGATTTACCACAGCAATTGTAATTCCAACCAGGAAGACTACATTTTATCCAGCAGGAAATTAAAGAGATGATGATTTTAAGGGCCTGTATGCTTTTAAAAATATTTCCTAGAAGTTGAAAACATTATTTGCAGATTGCTCATTGATCAGAACTAAGTCACACGACTACTGTAACAGAGTTTGACTTCATTTTCTTATCTTTACTGCTCACAGTTTTTTTTTTTGTTTTGTTTTGTTTTTTGTTTTTTTTGTTTTGTTTTGTTTTGTTTTGTTTTTACTGCTCACAGTTTTTAAGTTTCACTCCTTCCTCTTGTCTTTCAGAGCAAGCTGATGAGAAAGCCCAAATGTTCCCTCCTTTGGTTCTGGGGGTTAGTTCAAACCCAAAATGCCTCTGTTCATGCATGGGACCCCTCATTCCAGCCCCACTGCATATCACCATAAAAACTTCAAGCTAGTATCCTTTTACCACCAACTCAATCAAGCCATTTTGGATCTGCTCTGGAATCATCTGCCTCCCTCCTCTGCCCAGAAAGTCTCACTATGTGAGTAACATATCTTTTCACACTCATGGTGTGTGTAGATAGCAGCATTAGTTTTGCCATCTGAAGCAAATTTGTGGTGGGGTTTCATCATGTTTATGCAACTACACAGCAAGGAACACTGAAAAATGTGAACTTCTTTTGTGGGGCATTCTGGTGTGGTTTTATAAGCAAAGAAGATGGGGAGAAAGCTGAAAGTGGCAACTAGCAGTTTACTTAGCATATCTTACTTTGTATGCAATAATGGGATTCTGCATTGAGTAAATTTTCAGTAACTCATTAAAATTATTGTTCCCATCCATGTATTGTAATTATAGTTTTAATATGTATATAATTTGGTCGTTTATATTAGATTGTTCTACAGTTGAGCAAAAAAGTGTTACCGAGTTAAAATATCTTTACCCACACAGTACGAACATAACACAATGATGCTCAAAATGACTTTTCTTACATCTTAAGATAAAACTACCACATAACGGGCCAGAATGATACACATTATGAGTCAAAGAGGTCCATTTCAGGATGGAAGAAGAGTCCAGGGCTTTCTATATTATCTCATTGCTGAGAGACATCACTGATAAACCTGTTCATATTTTATAATTAAATGAGTTTTAATAAATGTTTGCATTAGAAATATTGTAAATTGGATGTGCTATATGTATCAATTTAAAGAATATTCTTAATTTATTATTCACCAAGCTTTCAGTTGTGTTAATATCATTGATTTTAAATATTACTCTTTCATCCATCCATTTTGTCAGCTAGAAGACTTCTTTACATGTAGTAAGAACTAACTTATTTCTTTGATTTTATTGATTCTTTTATTTAATTAAATAATAACTTATTTCCTCATTTCCAGAGTCACTTAAAAAAAAAACAAAAAACTTTGACATCTCTTAAACTAAGTTGTGTCCTAAAGAAATCATTTAATTTGTAGTGATTTTTCTCTCTATTGGGACAAAAATAATTAATGTGGTAATGTTAGATATGTACTTTTGATTGGTTGAGATAATAACACTATTCTTGGACAATCGTCAATAGTCCAAAGACATGGAAACTTTACAAACAAGATGCTCTAAGCCATAGGAATTTTTCATTAGGTAAAGAGAATCTCTGATTAAAATTTCCTCATCACTGCTAAGCATCTCATTTCAGTTGGTTGTTTAATAGTTCACAACCCAAGCAGAAATATATAGAAGGGAATTACTGTAGTGGACAATTTACAATAACTGCTTTCTAATTTATTCTCAAATAATAAAACTATGGATGAGCACCTATGCTCAAGAAAGGTCATCTCTACCTCTGAAATGAGTAAGTCAATGTACATTTTCAACTTTATTAGGCAGGAGAAGTAAAATCGAGTTTCATGGGTCTTTTTACCCTGAGGAAATAATTTAAGATCTACAATTGCAAGGACTTTATTTTGGGATACCACAGCAGGTCATCTTTATGCCCCCCAAAACATTGCTGGAGACACATAAAAACATTAAACAATAGATACATTTTTACTTAGGCTTAGTTTCAGCTATATGAAATAGTAAATCCAAATCTGGAGGCTTAAAATAACAAGGGTTTATTTTTGGATCTCATTTAGTGGCTCCACCATCTTCTCAGTTCCCATGTTCCATATCTCCTTCTGCCTCCCATACTTATCTATGGTTCTGATGTCATCTTCAGACTTGTTATTTCCTCGTTGCAAGATGGTGTGTGATTACACTAGACTACATTGAGACCACGGTGAGTATATGCTTCCTAACATCTTATCATTTTCTCTAAATGATTCATTTTAAAAACTTAATCTGA
Source organism: Enhydra lutris kenyoni (assembly GCF_002288905.1). Classification (NCBI taxonomy): domain Eukaryota; kingdom Metazoa; phylum Chordata; class Mammalia; order Carnivora; family Mustelidae; genus Enhydra; species Enhydra lutris. The sequence goes on from NW_019154128.1 coordinate 5,841,214, forward strand.
TGAAATTATAAGAGGACATCTTCTAGGAGTCATTAATTTGACACTGACAGGGATGTCTTATGTGGAAATCATGGAGCATACAGCAGGCAGGTCTATTTCAAGAAGAAATTATATAAAATAAGACATAAAATATCCGTCCTCATGCTGCTATCTTTGCTGGAATTCAAGTGGAAATATATTAGAAGGCTTGTGGTATTTGGACAAATATTATCAGATCAATTTTATAATCTGGTTTAGAAAAATAGACTCTTCCCAAAAGAAGGGAAAGAATGCAAACCAGGAAAAGAAAGTCATGGAGGATAAAGTGAAGGAAAGAATAGAGAGACGAAAAGTAGGTAGAGAAGGAGGGAAAAACAGAAACCCATGCAGGTTAATAAATTCTGTCATCATGAAATAGCAGTAAGGGTTTCCCCCAAATTAAGAGGAATTAACAATAATGATGAGGCTAACAACTAGGAAACGTATCCCATGGAAAGAATAGTTTGCAAGTGTTTTTGATGAAAATTTATGAAATGCAAATGCCCAATCAGATGAACCATGGCTAGAATCATAATGTTTAAAAAAATCTGTGTTCCTATAAATGTACTGACTCTGTCTGAGGAAACTGCATGTTTAAGGAAAAGTGATTGTCTACATGGAGTCTAGGGAAAAAAGATGATCTAAAGAACAAACAATTGGCCATCTGTCTCCAGCCTTCTTCCTGGTATAGAATTCTCGGAGAACTGCAAAAAAGTCTCTAGTCAGCTCAAAAGTTCTATCTTTTATTGAAAATTAATAAAGTGGAATTACGATGTGTATCTGATATAAAAAATCATTATTCTAAATATCTGTATTCATCATATTAAGGTGTCTAGTTTGGATGAATATTGGTTAGCAATCCACATATTTTCCAAAAAAGAAGAATAGTAGATGTTGGAAAATGTTACATCAGTTGTGAAATCTCATTTGTAGTTCCTTAAAATAAGCCCTGTATCTTTTAAGCTCTCAGGAATGAATACACATATATATGGTTAGGTTAGAGTGAGTAATTGCTTTTCTTTTGTTCAATACTGAGACCTTCTAAGTACACTGAACTTAGTACCATATTGTTAGTATCAGGAATTCTTTGAAGTAAAATGCTATCGAAAGATTGAATATTATAGAAGCCAGAATTTAGAAATGCTGTTTTAAAAATTGCTGCCATTGCAATATAATGCAGATGTGTGTGTAAACTAATATCTTGGGGTTCCTAAAGGCAGTTGTGAAATAAATATAAAGGAATATCAATATACCATAGAATTTCCCTTGTTGACAGATTTATAATGGCAGAAAAATCAGACTTATCTAACAGATTGGTTTCCAATGTCAATACTACATAAGAAATGAACTTCACAGTGAGATATTTAAACCCATCATTGAAGATACTCTACAATTAATGGAGACTACCCTCCCATCTTTTTTTTTCCTGAAGTAGTGAATGTCGACAAAAATTGAAGTATTTTATGTTTCATTGTAGGATATAACATGTTTTTAAAAGGCTATTTCTTCCCTATCCTCTTCCCTCTGATAATTGACATGCAGCAGCAGCATTTGAAAACTCTCCTATTGACTAGCTTAATTCCCTCCCTAGACCTCATTTCCTTATCTGTATAAAATAGATATTAACACTTAACTCATAGGGTTGTGTGAGAATTCAATTATAAGTGTTAATGTAATTTAAAAGATTAGCAGAATGTCTGGGACATCAGAATGTGCTTGATAAACGATAGCTATTACTATATGTGTTTATGATTATTTCAATTTTGTTATTTGGGTTACAAATCTCTTCCCAAGTCCAGGAAAATTCCCCTGAAAACAATAATTTTTTCAGCTATCATCTTTAATGCCTGAAGTATTCACCAATAAAAATGATAGAATATTTTATTAGTGTATTAGTTTCCTGTTGCTGCTGTGGCAAATTCCCACAAGCTTAGTGACTTAACACAGGACAAATTTATTCTTTCATAGTTCTGGGAGTCAGAAGTCTAAAACCAAGGTGTCAGCCGGGTTGCATTGGTCCCGAGTCTCCACTTCCTTATCTTTTCAGTTGTTACACACCTGCATTTCTTGATTCTGGACCCCTTTCTTGCATCCCTCCAACCTCTTCCTCCATTTCCCATCTCCTACTACTGACCCTGATCCTCCTTCCCCTCTCTCTAAAGACCCTTGTGATTACAGTGGTCTCACCCAGATAATGCAGTATAATCTCCTCATTTCTAGATTAATCACATCTCTAAAGTCATTTGCCACTAAAGTACATAATCACAGGTTCTGGGGATTAGGCCATGGATACCCTAATACCCACACGGGGCAGCTTTGGCGGGAGTCATCATTTAACCTACCTCAATCTATATTGTTTGTAGTGAAATTCTATGAAAGATCTACAGTAGTTCCTGTAGAATTTATGTGTTATCCTTTCCACCACATGAGATTCCTTGCTACAGGCAGGCCAAGATAGTCCTCATTCCCCATTACTTAATTTATTTTAATTTTTTAAAAGACTTTATTTTTATTTATTTGAGAGAGAGGAAGAGCAAGAGATATCACAGAGGTAGAGTGAGAAGCAGACTCCCTGCTGAGCAGAGAGCTGGGTCCTGGGGCTTGATCACAGGATCCCAAGATCATCCCTGAGCCAGAGGCAGATGCTTAATCCACTGAACCACCCAGGTGCTCCCTAAATTGCATTAATTTTAAGAAAAAAAAAATAGGAGAAAAAAATACTCTTCAAAGTTTAAAAATCACTCATTACAATCTTGTTTGCAAAGTTAATTCTCTCTGATATTTTGTTCCTGAAATAAGTAGAACTACACAAAACTGTTTTTTAAGGGAAAAAAAAAAAGGAAGGAAGAAAGAAAGAAAAAGAAAAAGAAAAAAAGAATCTCTCTTATTAATTGATAATCTAAAATGTACTTTAGAATGTATCACTCCACTGAACACACTGGCATTTCTTTTTAAATTTACAATTCCCTTTGTTCACTGAATTTCTCACCTGCCTCCTATCCCATCCATAGCCTGGTATTTTATACAATAAAGGAAAGACCTAATAGATTATCAAGGGAAATGTGCTCACCAGTCACCATAAGTGGTTTTTAATATTTATACATCTTTTACAAATTCAAACAGAGAATTATTCTTAATGCTATTATACCAGTCTTCCTGGATTCTTTTTGTAAATGTGTTTCTTTTCTTTTCTTTTTTTTTTTTTTTTTTTAAGTAGACACTCCTATTTGAATTTTTAGTCCATGTGTCAGTCTTAGCAACATTTTACTATATATTCTTTGGGTATTTTTCACCAGGAAGCCAATGTCAAAATATAAACCAACAGAAGAAAGGAGCTGGAATTTTATAAAGTGAGTGAATCCCAAGAACAGAGAACTTATCCAACACTTGAAGGTTTATGGGATATATTTGCCTACCAACCATACCATGTCACTTTTGAAGTGAAGGATCTGCTGGCAAAAAGGCAAGGATTAAACAAAATTTTCTGTCTCCCACCAGCACTCATTCATCAGCTTTTTTTTTTTTTAATGTTTAGGAGTAGATATGTTTAGAACAATTTTGGCTGATGAAAATCCATATTTTCCACAGTTGTCTCTGGTTGAAAATAATGGACTGTTCGGGGGCATCTAGGTGGCTTAGTGGGTTAAGCGGCTGTCTTTGGCTCTGGTCATGATCCCAAGGGTCCTGGGATTGAGCTCTGCATCGGGCTCCCTGCTCAGCAAAGAACCTGCTTCTCCCTTTCCCTCTGCCTGCAGGTCTGTCTACCTGTGCTCTCTCTCCATCTCTATGTCAAATAAATAAATAAAATCTTAAAAAAAAAAAAAAAAAGGAATGGACTGTTTGTCATAGCACAATGGAGAAAAACCAGAATGTAACATCATTTGGTCCTTTATCTAAATCTTTGCAGTATTTTCTGTTTATGTTTACAGTACAATCATTTTGCTTAATGTCCTAAAAATAGCATATGTCTAAGTTAAGCACTTTTTTAAAAAATGCCTAGCCCTTTCAAAGCCCTCCCTATGACATTCATCAGGACTACTCTTCATGCAGTTTTGCTTCTGGGGGCCTTTGAGTGGAGCCTATTCTTTAGGATGTAGTACTGGCAAGGTTCAAGGTAGGGACTTTTGCAATGTCCACAAGAAACTAACACAATCTTGCTATGGCAAGGAATGGATCTTTAGACTGCTGTCATTGCTTCCCTATGCTTGCCCCCACCATCTGTTTCTAATTCTCTTCTCCCTAATGATTAGGCATAGGGGATGATAAGCAAGTCTGTTGCTTAAGGTGACATCCCAGAAGGGAATGCAATGCTAACCACTGTTTCTGATAGTCATGCCTTCATAGGTGATGCTCTGATCATTCTCTCATTTGCTCCTTGACATAAACACTGAATTCCCCACATAGCCTAGGACATTGATGAGTCTCAGGAATCCTCACCCCTCTGTCCTCGCTACTTTTTAAATATAGATTGAGACAGGTGACTGATGATGGTAGGGCAGTTCTGCCACCTCTTGGCAAAGCAATATCTGGCAGGAATTATTGGTTTGTTTGCCTTAGAGTATGGACCATGCAGTGTTACTTGTTTTCAGCGGAGTGCTCCCAATCCCTGAATCTGGGACAAAAGGAAAAATCCCACTAGGTATTTATTACATTATTCTGGGACATTCCATTCTAACTCAACCTATAGCAGTGGGAAAGGAAAGAAGTGACTCACCTAAATATGACATCTGAATTTGGGCTTAAACTGTTTCTCTTGGTTCATAATTCCATCTCTTTTAAGCTTAATGATAATAAATAAGTATTCAAGAAATATTAATTTGATTGCAATGGGATCTGCATTTCCACTGTTATCTGTGAGTGCTACCTTATTTGAGATCTTTAGAAGTGTATTTTGATTTAAATATTTGAATAAGCTTTAAAATGTGAGGATCAGAGTAAAACAGCCTTTATGAGATGAAGAGAGGTGACTCCATTTAATGTGGCTAGTTTTGAAGTTATTCTGGCACTTTGAAAAATTACAAACTGATGGTGTTTTAGACTCTTGAATGGTTGGGGGGAAACCCATAAAGTGAAGAACACCAATTCTTAAATTATGTACAAATCCAGATGTAGTTGTACTCAGGCACTTATCGTATCTCTATTTAAGTGACGAATTTGTAAGAAGCTGGCAAAAGAGGGAGATAGGAGAGAAATCCATGGCTTGTGACAGGGCCACCCTAGGTTGATGATGAGATAAGAAACCTAACAAAAAAATAGGAGAACCCTTTGGAATTGACAAGAGCTGAAGTCAAGTTGAAGTCTCTGGTGCTGTCAGAGTGGAAGGGGAAAGGTCAAGAGCGTAGATAAAATCTGAGATGTCCTGAAGGAAAGAGTTATTAGTCCAAGATGACACATAAATTATAGCCTCTTTCTGGCTAGGAGGTAGTGAAAGTGCATGGGAAATATATCATTATTATATTTTATTTTTTGAGTGCTCTGCTGGCATTCTCTGCTCTGCTGGATTCTGGATCACTTTAAGCAGGATGGATAAAATGTTACCATAATCCAACGCAGTAATGGATTCAGTTACACAGGCCAGCAAGGGGAGAAAATGATGCAATGACCAACAGTAAATGAGATAATGCTCTTTCCCCCCATTTTTTACACTATTTACTTCTCTCAAAATAAATCTTTAAGTAAGAGACACTAGCTCATTCATTAATTCCATATAAAATGTGTTGGTTTTGTATTATGCACCTATATGAGGCACTAGGAAAACTGATATAATAAGATTTATTTCATATCCTTATAGAAATAATCATTTAGAGAAGAAAAGAGATGTGAAAAGTAGTAATTAAAAAACTACACAGCCATTGTCAGCAGCAGATATCATTGCTCTGTTCATTGTATTTTCTCATAAGAGCAATATTTTTCTTTTCTGATGAAATAATATTCCCCTGACCATCTTATAACCATGGTTTCTATATCTCAATTACATTACCTGGCCCAGAACCCAAGCCTGACCACTTAGAGTCAAAACTTCTCTCATTGAGATCAGGGATGAGGCTTGGCCCCTCCAGGTGGTGAAGCTAGAGGTTAAGCACCTAACGTTCCTGTGAGTGGAAGAATCCAGGTTGCTTTAGTGATCATGAAGGCAGTCATCTGAGAGACTGATTAGAAGGTTGGGGGTTCCATTCTCTACGTGGTCATCCCTGAGATTCAGATATGCTCTCACCCTTGCTTCACTGTTTTTTAACACAATATATATATATATATATATATAAATTATATATATATATATAAAATATATATATATATATTTTACTAAGCTAATTCTAGTTTAATTTTATAAATCAACTGTATCAAGAAAGAGATTGAATTTCTCTGAAGTTATTATTTGGACAAGCATTATTGAAATTGTCATATGTGGCATATGGGTAATAGAATCATATGAAAGGAAATAAGACCATGTCTCACAGTTAAGCCCAAGGATTCTTTCCCTAGTGACCCCAACAGCAATTTGTTTTGTTCCAGATATAGAATAATGATAGTTGGTATTACTCCATTCATCCTGTAAAGGTGCTATCAGGGATTCAGGGATCTGGTGTAGCAGAAAAATGAGAATCTTTCAGGCACAGTGGAAAGTGGTAATGAGAACTAAGATAACCAGAGAAATAACACATGCCCCTCAAACGACTAGAAGAAAGAAAATCAAAGAAAGGAAGGGAAAAGGAAATGCATGGATGGCTACAGGTGGCAAAATTCAGGTTTTAAAAGATGTACAAAACAACAGGAAGTAAGAGATGAGAATAAGTCATAAAGGTGAGGTCAAAAGTAGCAGTGAGGTGGGAAGTATCATCTTATTAAGGGATAGACCCTAGCATGTGGGACAAATATGAGCAGGGATAAGAATGAGAAAATAAAAACAAGCTAAGATGAGAAATTCAGTCTTTAACATGTACTTAAAGAGAAATGATGGAAGAACTCTTATAGGTATTTTGGAGATTATAGAAGCCTCCATTCACAGAAGCTAGGGAACTATTTTCTTCCAAGATTTCAGTTGCAAGCTTTGAGATTCAGCATATTTCGAATGTTCTTCATTTCTAGATTTCTACTTCTTAGTTTTAAACTTATTCTTGAAGTCAGCAGTTGTAGTTTTGTATAAAATGCAGAATTTGAAACCAGAAAAACACTTTATAAATAGACTGCCTTTTGAAATATCACCTTGTCCTGGACACCAATACTTAATACTTTATTTCAATGAGAAGAGACATTGGCCTATGGTGTTGTCAATCCCATACTGTATAAGATGTAAAAAAATAAAAATTAAAAAAAAAGTTGACAACAAATGGCACGTTGCTTGTAAATTCAAGCAAAACGCTTCTCTTTAGAAAAACCAGAACTGAGAGAGCAAGGTTTTTGAATCGTTTCTAAAACATTCTTAAATTGTGTTTACCAAAAATGATGGAGGGGCGCCTGGGTGGCTCAGTGGGTTAAAGCCTCTGCCTTCAGCTCAGGTCATTATCCCAGGGTCCTGGGATCGAGCTCGGCATCAGGCTCTCTGCTCAGCAAAGAGCCTGCTTCCTCCTCTTTCTCTGCCTGCCTCTCTTGCCTACTTGTGATCTCTGTCTGTCAAATAAATAAATAAAATCTTTAAAAAAAAATGATGGAACATAATAATAGTTTTAAAGGATGATTATAAAAGGCATTGTTGATGACAATATAAAATCTGATTTCCTATCAATTACTTAGTGCCTTTATTCAGATATTTAGGAAAGCATTTTGTTAGTATTAGATTGGCACTAAAGCTAAGGAGTTAAGATACTCTAAAATCACTATTATGGAAAGCTTCTATTTTGATCAAATTTTTACAACAAAGTAAAGAAAATTTTTCTTTAGAAGACCAGATAATAAATATCTGTTCATCATATCATCTCTCACATAACTACTCAACTTTGCATTTCAGTGCAAAAGCAGCCATGGACAATACATAAACAAAAGAGCATGGCTGTGTGTTAACAAAACTTTATTTACAAAAAAACAAGGGATGTGCTGTATTTGACCCACAGGCTATAGCTTACTGACCTCTGCTTTATAAATAGCAAAGAGAAACATGACCATTCTAATTGTACTTTCCCCTATTTCTTCCAACTGATGGTACTTAATAGAAATACAAGATAAATAGCACAATGGGTCAGTAAGAAATGGACTTCACAAAAGAGAGCTAAACAACATTGCCTAATGTTCCAAACAATAAAGTAGAATGAGGGATACATTTCAAATAGCACTTAGTTACTAAGTGCTGACATAGTTCTGAATAGAGGTGTGCCTAGCATCCATGCAGTCTTCACTCCATTAGTATGTGAGAGACCAGCTATGAGAATCCAAATCAGGGGATGGCAGCCAGATACACTGCTCCTTGCTTCATCTCTCCATTAAGAATTTTCCTACCTTCTAATGCATGTTGAGCTGTGCAAATTATACAATTTATCATCCTTTTTCTAATTGTTTGTATTTGCGGTTTAGGTCTTCTCCATGTTGGAGGATACCAAATGTATGAATTTAAATAGTACTCTTTGGCTTATAGGTTGTATAGAAATGGGTGGAGTTTACAATTAAATGGTAAACAAAGGACTTTATGAACTACTAGACCTGATTATATTTTTAAGACCTTGAAAGAAATACTTTCTGTTTCTAACTGAAACTTCACTGTGTCTTACTCAATAATTTAAGGATTAGCTCCAATTAGAAAAAAAAAAAGGATAAAATGACTTTATTTTTTTCAAAAATGCTAATTAAAGCAATTAGTACTTTTTAATCAGAGCAGCTGGACTCTTTGTGCAGTTACTCTCTTGGCAGAAACATAGGTAATCCATTGAAAATTTATTTATTGCATATTTAAACATGAAATCTACTACAGTAAGAACCACCCAGAAAATGTGGATTGGAACCAGCCTCTTTAAAATATCTGCTGAAGAGAAACAAGATATGTACAAGAATTGATGACAGCATAATTAATGATAACTCTTGAGAATTGTAAACTAGTGTTATAAAAATGACATATATATAATATTTTGGTGGGTTAAAATTTGCAAGAGTGAAGTAATAGAAATGGAATAGGGCCAACCAGAGAAGCAAGAGTAAGAACTGTTGTAACGCCAGTAATAAGTGTGAATGGAGGAGGGCATTTGCCTTTGAGAAGTCAGCACAGATATGAGGTCAAACAAAACACTGCAAGAGAACTGTCAAGACCAGCTATAGTTAAATTAACACAGTGGGTAAAAACTGTGGTGACCCATTCCACCTTTAATGCCTTTTCATGAAACTGTGGCATCTCTTTTCCATAAGTCTTCAGTATTTCCATTCGCTAATTTATTCATTCAATATAAATATTCATCGTTATTTCTTAGTGACAATTGTCATGGCCACCGTGACTTGGAGACCACCAACCAAGACCAAATGGCAATACCAATGGACTAGTATTCAAGGAAAGCACATGCGGAATCTCAGCTGGTAGATCAGCAGTGCTCATTCAAGTGCACCAGCAAACCTGTGCCTGATTGGAAGAGACTCTGTGTGTTGGATCAGAAGGGAAGGAATTCATCATGTAAGAAGAGAAAGCTGTTGTACATTAAAAGAAATCTAACAACAAAGGCCTGGAAACGAAGGAGAGAGAGAGAGACTGTATGCCCAGAGTCTTTATTCTCTGTTACAGCAAAGGGTGCCACCTGTCCCCACAGCTGGAGACTAAAATGACAGTAAGGAAAATACATTTAGAAACTTTGTGAATACATTGATGGGAAATAATGAAGAAGAGCTAAAGAAAGAGAGGTATTCCATGTTCATGGGTTAGAATTTCAATATTGTGATGATGTGAAATCTTTCTCACATGATCTATAGATTCAACAAAATCACAATACAAATCACAGTAAACAATTTCTAAATATCAACAAACTGATTTTAAAGATTATTTGGAAAGGCCAGTGACCTAAAAGAGCCAAACAAAGCCTAAAGAAGAAGAGGAAGAAGAAGAGGAAGAGGAGGAAGAGGAAGAGTAAGGAGAAGGAGAAGTGGGCGAGGAGGGGGGAAAGGACGGGAGGGAGAAGGTGAAAAACATAGTTGGAGAACTGATACTACCTAACATCAGGACATAAAATTATACTAATAAAAACAGTATAGTATTGGTGAAACATAAAAATATGCAACAAAATAGGAGCCCAGAAATAAATCCACACAAGCAAATTTGATAAAGTTATAAAGGCAATCAAGTAAAGTAAAAAATGATATTTTCAACATATACTGCCAAAACAATTGGATGTTCATATGCCCCCCAAATTTTTATTTCAATGAGCTTTAGACACATTTGTGTCTGTAAGACAAAAAGCTGTAAGACAGACACATTTGTGTCTGTAAGACAAAAAGCTGTAAGATACCTTTTATCTTACACAAAATAGATAAGTGTAAAATGCAAAACTTAAAATTTCTTAAAGAAAATGTATGTGACTTTGGGTCTGACGATGAGTTTTTAGATACAGCATGAAAATCACAGTATCTGAAAGAAAAATCTGGTAAGTTGGACTTCATTAAAATTTAAAAATTTTGCTCTTTCAAAAATACATGAAAGAATGAAAACACAAGTCAATGACTGAGAGAAAATATGTGCAAAATGCATACATAATAAAGGACTTACATCTAAATTTTTAAAGTCAAAATAAGAAAACAAACAGCCCAATTAGAAAATAAGCAAAAGATCTGATCTAAAAAGATCTGAAAAATAAGCAAAGAAAATATGAAGATGGCAAACAAACATACAGAAAGATGCTTGACATTATTTGTCATTATGGAACTGAAAATGAAAATAACAATGAGATACTACTACATATCTATTAGAATATCTAAAATCCAAAAAACCCAAAAACTAACAAACACAAAAAAACAAACTAAAAAACCCTTACAAAACCAAATTACTATCTGATCTAGTAATTGCACTCCTAGTTATTTACCCAACTAAAACTTATGTTATTTGAAAACTGACATTCATTCAAAAAACTGCATGAAGAATTTTATAGTAATTCACTCATAATCTCAAAAAGAACTTGGAGCAACCAGGATCTCTGTCAATAGATAATGGATGAACAAACCATAGTACATCCAGAAAATGGAACAATATTCATTAAAAAAAAAAGATGAGCTATGAAATCATGCAAAGATATGGATGGACATTAAATGAATATAGCTAAGTACAAGAAGCCAGTGTGAAAGGGTTAAGTAATAGGTGACTCATATTATATGACATTCTCCAAAAGATAAAATCACAGACAATAGAAAGCTCAGTGGATGCTAGCCATTTTAGAAATGGGGAGCGTAGTTTTTTATTTTCTTTACTTTTTTTTTTTTAAGGGTATATAATACTGTAATGGTGGATATGTGACAGTTTGCATTTGATTAACCAATATAGTTTTTTAAAATTATTTTTATTAACATATAATGTATTATTTGCCCCAGGGATACAGGTCTGTGAATCATCAGTCTTACCCATTTCACAGAAAAAAAGAGTGAATCTTAATGCATACAAAAAATAATAAGTTATTTAAGTATAAAATGATGCCAGAATAAAATGCAGAATGTGACAGTAAGGAAGATCTAATCACTTTTAAATTGTATGAAACATCTGTAAAAAGCATAAAGGAAAAAATACTTAGTATTAAGTTCTTACTGAAATGAAGAATTTGTAAGAATAAAGACAAAAGAAATTGTACATAAGACCTATATTCTAGCTGATAAAGTTGTTTCTCACCAGACATGTACATTAATAATTTTGAAACCTCTATAAATGCTTACTGAAACTGAACAATTATATAAATGGATGATGGAAGGTTGGAGCCAGTTTTCTCAGTGTTGGGTGGAAGTTTAAAGATAAGAGCCTAGAAGGTTAGAATGACCCATATAGTAAAGGATCAATGTTGGCAAGATCTGTATGAACTTATGCTTAGCTTAATATTGATACAGATGGTTACATATAGAAATATTTATAGTGTATATACATGGGCTAGTATACACACAGATTTCCTTGCTCTGTCAGCTGAGAGATCTGTATGAACTCATGTTTAGCTTAATATTGATACAGATGGTTACATATAGAAATATTTATAGTGTATATACATGAGCTAGGATACACACATAGATTTCCTTGCTCTGTCACCTAGAGCCAACAATACCAAAGTAGTAATGAATGTATCTAATGCCCAGATCTTGATTTCTCCAATATAAAGAACCAAGATTCCTTGGAAAAATGGCCAATTGGCTGATTATAGGACTGAGGCAGGAAATATATAAGATGATTCTGGGTCATCTTACTGTGAGAGAAGCAACAACAAAATAAACAAAAAACATCCATAATGATAGATCAATGTCAAAGAGACACACGAGCCAACTGAAAGAGCCTCTGGGTCATAGACTGAAGAATTTGAACAACAAAATTAACTAGCATTGGATTATGCTCAAAGTATGAAATATCCATGAGTCAATACTTAGAAAACCAAGTGACTGAATGTACAAATAAATGGAAGAAAAAGAAAAAAAATTTCCCACATAAAAGAATTTGTTTCAATTCTTCACTCTTGAGGAAGTGAAGGATAACTCCCTACCTTCTAAGTGTGATCTTTGCCCAGTGTCTTCCTTCCAAAAATAAAGTATGGAATGGGGGTGGAAAGAAAAGAGTAAGTTTATGGTAGAGAGACCTGGATAAATATGACCTCAGCCAGGTGATCAAGATTAATATTAACAACAATATCATACTGGTATTATGTACCCTTGATAAGATCTGATGAAAATGGTACTTAACTTCTATGATTTTCCTCCTAAAATTTCATAACCCCATTCTACCCATGAGAAAAGTATCACACAAATCCCAGTGGAGGGGCATTCTACAAAATAACTGAAAACTCTGGAAGTCTTTAAAAATGAGAGAAGTCAGAGGTGCCTCGGTGGTTCAGTCAGGTAAGAGGCCAACTCCTGCTTTCAGCTCAGGCCATGATCTCGGGGTTGTGGGACTGAGCCCCACATAGGGCTCCACGCTCAGCATGGAACCTGCTTGAGATTCCCTCTCCCTCTGCCTCTGTCCCTCCCCCTACTTGCTCTGCCTGTCTCTCTCAAAATAAATAAATAAAATCTTTATTTTTTTTAGTGTGAGACTCCAAATACTAGACTATTGTGAAAGATGATTTGAAATCTGCTCATCAATGGGCATGAAAATGTAGAGGGCAAAGCTGGAGGGTTACCATGTGTGACCTTTCTTGTGTTTCTATTTTGATGCCTAGGTATGTGTGGACATGTGAACACAGAGTCCCAAATATAAGGAGTAGTATACAATAGTGCTCAAGAAGGCAGGTCTAGAGTTATCGTTACAGATTGGAAACCCAGTTTTACCATTTACTAGTTGTGTGACCTGGTGAAAATATTGTCAACTTCAAGCGCCTTAGTTTCCTCATCTACAAAAAAGCATGCAGAAAAAAATGAATGCATACCTCATAAGGTTTTCAGGCTTAAATATGTTAAAAGACTAGTATGAATGCTTGCACATAGTAGACACTAAATAAATCTTAGCCAAGATTTTTATTCCTGTGCAGCTCTGCTCTATAGGCTTATCAAAGTTTTCCTTCAAGTACCTCTCCATTGTTCCCAGTATCTACCCTAGTGTCTCCCTTAAACTAGACACTTCTATTCTTCTACCCCTCTCCTGAGAAAAATATGAGACCATGTGGAGAATTGAGTGAGGTGTTAAGGATAGGGTTGGGATGATTCAGGCAACAAGATGTATAGTGCCCCTCCACCATTTTTGAGATGAGTCAAGAAATCTTTCACATTATTTGGGAAATTAGTTTGTGGGCAATTATTTTTAATTCATGATAATGAGTTTTGGGCCAAGATTATGAAAACTAATAAAATAACTTCTCTCTCTTGAGGTACTGGTTTTCTGGGGTTTTATTTTTCTTCAGCAAACTTTTACTTTATATCAATCTAGATTTTATAAACTAGACAATTTTGGCAGCTGGGGTACAGGTACTTTTTTTTTTTCATATAAAGGAGAACAGAACTGACAAGGTATTTTTCCCATACCATATTATCCTACGTCCAGAATCATTTGACCTAAGGGCTGACTATAAAGTTATATCTCAGGGCACATTAAATATTTCTATAACTGTTAAAATTGAATAAAACTTGACTGTCAATCACATATTAACTTTTTGCCTCAAAGCCACATAATAACCAAATTAATAAGTAATCCTCCAGTTCTGAACTTATTGAGAGTCTAGTCAAAAGATAAGACAGATGGTAATGGAGTATAAATCATTACTAATAAAGGCTACTTTGGAGGATGTGGCTTAGGCAAATGAAGAACAATGAGCTTCCTAATAATCCCAGAAAAAGACAGGCTCCATTCCCTCAGTCACAGATAGTGCAGGATGATGGCAGCTTCCCCAGAGGGGCAGAACTTTTGTGTATAATATGTATGGCTCAGGTAGCTGACCAGAGTGTGCTCCCTACAATCAGGTAGATCATAAAGAGAAAAGAGGATGCACGTACCACATATGCCCACCTCATTTCTCAAAGTCATCTCATAAGTCATCCCACTGCAAGAGGAGTTGCTCATGCCCATGGTCACATTCTCGACCCACAAACACCCAGAACTGCTCAACAACAGAAATCTTAAATTTGAATACCTGCCTCTCAGATCACTAATTCCCATCCTTTCAGATGTCTTGCTGCAGACCTGTCAGTCACTTGGGCCCTCCATTTCCCCTTGGTTGCCACCTGCTCTTGATCTCACTCACTTCCCTACCAACTCTAGACTACTTGACTAATCACCCAGAACCCAGGCTCCTGAAAAATTTCATATCCTTTTAATTTTAGGAGGTGAATTGGGAAAGGTAGCTGTGGTCAGATCATGAAAGGCCAAAAATGGCACAAGGAATGGCACTGTATGGTGTGGGGATTGTGGGAACATGTGGGGATTGGGGAAATGTGTGGGTTTTGCTGTTGGGGAATGATATGGTTTCACTCATGTCATTGAACAGTAGACCTTCAAAACAGAGCATAGAAAGACAGAATACTGATAGCTGTGGAAGTCGATGGGAGGCAAATAAATACATTCTGATGGAGATGAAGTTAGCCTCAACAAAAGCAATGACCAGGACAGCATTGAAAAGACTATAGTCCTGAGCTACTACAGGATCAATGGGACCCGGAAGTAGAATGAACTGAAGAGCAGGAGGCATCAAAGGCAGTCTAAGAAAGTACCCAGCACGTGAGTAATGTAATGAATATATGTTGAATATTGTGTAGTATTTGTACTCAATATTCTAATAAGATTACATTAATATTAGATAGCTCTGAAGATTATAGAGACCTATCTGCACACTATCAGAATTGTACATAGTTTATGTTATAATAAAATGAAATTCATCTTACATATCTCTTCCTCTTCTCACTTTGGTATTTTCCTCATTGCTTTAATGTAAACCATCACTTTGTTCTTATGCCCCACCACATTTAACTCATTTCTATTAAATGGGCAAGAATTTGATGACATCACTTCTAAGAAACTGCTCTGTATTAAGCACAATTATAAAATCACTAATATATATTCACAACTTACAATGTACCAGACACTTTGATAAGCATTATCTTATTTAATGGTCAGAGCAACTCTCTGGGAAAAAAAAAAGAAGAAGAAGAAGAACAAATCTGCAATATATATTATTATATCCAATTTATGGATGTGTAAACTGAAAGTCAAAGCGGTAAATATGTTTGCTCAAATCCACACAGGTGGTAGACAGGGGACAAGATTCCAATTCAGATTTTTCTAACTGTACTACCTGTATTCCTATAGACCGGGACTCTCTTCACATGTGGTAGACTATAAAATGAAGTGTAAAATTTGCCTTGCCCCCCTTTACTATTGTTTTTGTAGCTCATACCTGGATGCTGTTGAGTAATTATTGCTTTAGAGAATTATTCCTAAGTGTTTTATGCAAATCAAACAGAACACAACAAAAGACATAGGTAATAGTGTTGTATAAAACATGCAACTATGTCCCCAACTATAATTTAAAACTAATAAAACCTGACTATATGTGCATCTTTTTAAAATAAGTCTATTACTTTAATCAAAGATGCAAGGCTATGGGTACCTAGGTAGCTCATTCCTTTAAGCATCTGACTCTTGATGTCGCTCAGGTCATGATCTCAGGGTCCTGTGATAGAACTCCATGTGGTGCTGTGCCCTGGGCTTAGAGCTTGCTTAAGATTCTTTCTCTCCCTCTCCCTCTGCCCCTACCCCCTCCTCTAAGACAACAACAACCTCTGTCCTCCGCCCACCCAAAAAAACCCAAAATGAAAACAAAATGCAAGTCTGAATATTCTCCTACACTGCCTCACTTAACGGAAAGATAAAAAGAGGAACTGATAAAGTCTATACTTCTTAGTCATAATCCCAGACAGTTGCTCTGTTTTCTTTACTTACCAATATTTTCTTCTTTTAAATTCATATTTTGTAATTATTCTCTTCTCTCTTATTAATGACTTCCAAATGTAGCTCGTAGAATTCCTCATTACCAGTGACTTCCTCATTCACCAAGATATGTGTAAGTACATCTGGATTTTCAATCTGATCACCCTGCAAAAAACAAAAAACATTTTCAGAGTAGGAAATTTCTTTTAGATCACAATATATAGTCTTTAACTCTTCTATTTCTTAACCACTTCAGACACAGTATTTGCTCTCCTCTTAAGCATTCTGATTTTTTTCCAGGAGAGTTTCCTTTCCAAAGCTGGATTGACTCCTTTGTTACTGATTTCAACAACCATTACTACCTAGAATGGCCCATCCCTTTGTCTGCTTTGTCAGTTCATTAGCCATGAACACATTCCATTTCTTTTCCCATACTACTGAACAGAGTTGGAAAATATTCTAGAACCACACTGATTGAGTCTCAAAAACAAACAAACAAACAAACAAAACAAAACAAGACAAAAACCCACAATAAATAGATGACTCTCATAGTAGAGGCATGGAGAAATGTACATAAAAATTATAGATAAAATTTAATACATAGCTGATTTTGAAAGAAAGAAATCAAAGTTCCCATAAGGAAAAACACAATTCAAAGCATACAAATCAACTGAAGACTCTGACCTACAAGGTTTTAGATTCTCATAGAACTGAGGGCTTAGGTTTCAATGGCCCTATGGGTTTAATTGCTGAAATTGCTTAAAATGTGCACTTTTCAAGGACTGGAAGCCCAAGAGGCTCACTTTCATGGCTGGAAGTTGAGAGGTATCAACAAGGAGCTCAGCGATGGCTATTGACCAGAGCACCTACATCTGGTACCTGGATTCCTAGAGGGAGCATTCCAAGAGCAAATGTTCCAAGATGAAGCACAAGGACCAAGCTGTTCAATCAAGAGTGAGACGCAGGACTTCAAGGCATTCCTTCTAATGTATTTTTGTCAATTAAAGCAGTCACAAACTCAACCCAGATTTAATTGGGTAGAAAAATAAATGCCTGTCAGCTCTAGCTGGGAAGAGCGGCCATCCTTCATATGTCGTGGGTATCATATTCCCAAGATTCTAAGCCAGGCTTTATTTTCTACAACTTGTGTGATTTATTCTCTTGAACCCTTTTCCTAATCTGCTTACCAGAGTTGTCCTAACAATGAGAGGTAATATTTGCAAAGTGCTGCTCATATAGTAGACATTCAAGAAATGATAACTTCCAAACACAGACAAGTCCTCTAACTACCAGAATTTATTGTATGGATTTTGTGGGGTGCAAAAACATCTGAGTATGGTAAACTCTAAATTAGCATTTGAATGAAAGCATGAATAAGTTAAATCCCCAGTGCAGTAATCTTGTCTTACTTGTCTTTGCAGCATTCCAACAAAAATCTTCCTTCTATTATAGATTCTGTAAATATTGCCTTAATTGGATTGTTGAATTGAAAACTGGTTTTCTTTGTGCATTTGGCACTCACATTGACCAAAATACATGGCATTAAATGAACTAAATATGAAAGATTTGCATACTTAGAGAAGTTTTTATGTAGGTAACTGCTATGCGTTAGTGCTGGGAGTAGAAAAATTTTGTTGAAGAAAAGGCAGAAAGATGAGCTTGTTGATGTATGATTTACAGCTGGTATCACTTAAAAACCGATAGATCAAGATGTGTCTGAGGTTATCAAACAAAGGGATGATACAGTCTACTCAGATATAAGAAAACCTTTTGTTATAGCTGTGTTCATAAACACTACACACCAGGATCTAAACTTTGTAGAGATTACCTCTGTGGTCAGGTTAAGAATAATGGCAGTACAAGTGAAATGCAATAAATATTTGTGACAGTTTTATTTTCTGACATCATTCTGACTCAGCAATAAAATTCACTGTCGAGGTGGCTCTCAATTTCATGACAAATAAGGGTATGTTTTGTGCACTTCAATTATTGTGTATAATTTTTTAAATTGTATTTTCTTAGTAATGTTGTTAGTGTATTGTGTGTCAGAGGTTTCAATGACGCTGTACTTTGTTTTGAAGAGAGCCTCATAAAAAAATACTGTGCAAAAGAATAGCCTTTCCTTTGCCACACTGCAGTTACATCATATTCTATAATGTCTTACAATATAACAAATTTTGTTCAATTATTCACAGTGCACGTAATAATACATTGATAAATCTATTAATTGCCTTTTTATTGTCACTGCTATTGTCAAAATAATAAATGGTAACTTTTAGTTCAGGAAAATTTCCAAGATTGCATATAGTGAAATCTGGCAGCGTTTCAGAAAGATTGGCTCCTCCGTAGAGGTTACCTGCATGCATAAAGGTTAATTACAGCAAATCTTTCTATTTTACAACAATTGGAATAAAGGTCTCCAATTAAATACAAATATGATCTGCATAATGGCAAATCATTTCTATTTATTTTATTAACTCCTGTGTCTTTCTGTCAACATTATTCCAGTATTAGCTACTGTAGATCATCACACAGATTCACCTAAGTATTATGTTCATCTTTACGGTATAGCTTAGCATTAAAAAAAATCTGTTAGTTGAATAATATTCATAGGTGATGAAGATCCAGACAGATCATCACGAGAAATTTACTCTTGAAATCATATCAACCATGCGTTGTTTTAAGCAAGGACAAAACTGTAAGCATATCCAGTAAATTCTGACCATTGGTTTCAGTGGTCCAATGGGAAATGCCCAAGAGGGGAGAGGTGAGAAGGAAGGTTGCTTTTGTATTTTTTGATAATGTATTCATGAATCTATTGAAATCACTTTTCAGATACCGCTTTTATTATTTGAAGGACTAAATGATATTTACCGAGTCTTCTCATAGTTAGAAATGCACGAGTGTAGAATACCTCCCTAGTTTCCACTTACGAGAACTGAGGGTCTGGAACCTGTTTAGTAAAAGAGGAATTATTTATCTGGATTTGGGCAACAAAGCTGTAGCTATGCTTTTTCAACTTATGCAATTTCTATCCACATGTGACACGAGTGAGTGTTAATAATATATAAGAGAGAGGGAGATAGCTCGACTGTGGATTGCAAAGAGCTTATGTTACATCCCATGTTAGAGCCTTTCAGATTTCAGGTTTATCACACGACAGTATTCATTTTGTACCATGTAGTAAGACAACAAGAAAAGTCAGCAATTTGGTGTGCTGACATTGCAGCTAAACATAATTTTAATTAGTTCACACAGAGGACACATTGAGGAAAAAGTGACATTTCATTGAGGAATATACTGTTAAACACAACCCTCCTTGACCTGCCATTTATCAGGGTAAAAGCTGAAAACCGTATGACTGTTAAGACTTTCTCATTGTCCTTTAACCCAGTGGCTTATGGCTCCTTTGCAGAAATATTTATTTGGGAAGTGTTTCAGTTTTTTGACACCTGAGTACTAAGAGTCTTCATACCACCCTTTTAGAGAAGAAAACATTGATCTTTAATGGAATCAAATGTGAATCACGCATATTTTAAAGAAGAAGTTGGTAGTCATTGGAAATAAAAGTTGATGCAACTTAATTAGTAATAGGTCATACAAAAGAATTTTTAGTTTCTGTCCTAAGTTGTTACTTTTGGTAAATGATTAATTTGACAGCCCTTTGTCTAATATCCTCTGTCTAAAACTTAAGAATACATTATTATTTTGAACTTGCTTAAAGCTCTCTTGCAATTTATCTAGAGCTTCTGTGCTCATTGGACTTGAAGAGGTTCACTTAGCTAGAAGCATTCTTGAGCACCTTCTCCTCTCATATCCTATAGTAAGTCCATAAAAAATTTCTATTTATACTATGCTCACTGTTACTAGTTTCCTTCAGCTACTGGTCATTTTGTTGATATGGAGGCTTATTATGCCCTCATGACTCAACGCCAAGCTTCACTCTTAAATTCCTTAAGCCTGAGGCGCCTGGGTGCCTGGGTGGCTCAGTCCGTTAGTTGTCTGCCTTCAGCTCATATTAGGATCCTAAGGGTCTTGGGATCAAGCCCTGCATCAGGCTCCCTGTTCAGTGGGGGTCTGCTTCTCCCTCTCCATCTGCCTGCCAGTCTGCCTACTTGTGCTCTCTGTCTCTGTCAACTAAGTGGGTAGAACCTTTAAAAAAATAAAAATTCCTTAAATCTTTTCCCTCATGGTTCCAGTGGAACTATTTGAAAGCAAACACAAAGGAACCTACATTTACTTAAAATGATTTAATGACTCCATTTTTTAGGAATCAACTTGAAGTACAAACTTTTTTTAAGGGCGACATTTCTTTTAAAAAAATTTTTTTAAATATTTTATTTAATTATTTGAGAGAGAGAAAGAGAGAGAGAGTGCAAAAGCCGGGGGAGGGGCAAAGGACTAAGGACCCTGGGATCATGACCTAAACTGAAGGCAGACATTTAACCGACTGAGCCATCCAGGGACCCCTTAAATTTATTTTCATTCAATGTGTAACAAATTACCACAAACTTTGTAGCTTAGAACAACACCAACACTTGTGTAGATCAGAAGTGTGGCATGTTACGGCAGGCTCCTCCACTTAGAATACCACAAAGATGACATCAAAGTGTCATGTTATCATCAAAGTTATCATTTGGCAGCTCTAGAGAAAAAGAAATATTCTTGTTTTTAGCGGAACATAAATAAATAAATAAATAATAAAAAATAAAATCAATCCCTTGCCATCTTAGGGCTGAGGTTCCAATTTCCAGGCTACCAACCTGGAGCCACACTCTGCTCCTATGGGCAGCTTGCAGCCTTTGAAACAGGGACCTTCCAGTGGTAGGTCAAGTCCTCCTCCTGTTTAGAATTTCTAACTTATCCCATTTCTGATATTTAGACCTGTACTTAAAGTGCTCAAGTGATCAGTTCAGGCCTACCTGGATAATCTCCTTATTTGAAATGCAACTGATTGGGACCTTAATTACAACCACAAAATCCCTTCAGATCAAAAGGACTTGGAACAGCACTTGTTTGAATAACAGGAAGAAAGTCCATGCAGGCCAGGAGTCAGTAATCTTGGGAGCTGCCTTAGAATTCTGCTTGGCATGTAGTCCTGTAAACTGGCCCCAACCTACGTTTGAAAATCCACTCTCAGGGGTGCCTGGGGCACTCAGTTGGGTTAGGGTTCTGACTCTTGATTTCCACTGGGGTCATGATTTCAGGGTGTTGAGATTGACACACTTCAGGCTCCATGCTCAGCAGAAAATCTGCTTGAGATTCTCTCCCTTCCTCTCCGTCTGCCCTTCTCCCCATTGGCATACTCTCTCTTTCTCTCCCTCTTAAACAAATAGATAAGTCTTAAAAAAAAAAAAAAAAGAAAGAAAGAAAGAAAGAAAAGAAAATTCACTCTCAGTTATTCACATCCTTAGGTCATTATTCTCAAAAGTATGTTCCCTGGACCTGCGTTATTGGCACAATCAGGAACTTGTGAGAAATACAATTCCTGAAGCCCACTTCAGACCTGCTGCATCACACACTCTAGAATGGAGACCAAAACTAGACATTTTTAATGAGCTTTACAGGTGATTTTGAGACACCCTGACCTTAAGAATCACTTCCCTAGGGGTGCCTGGGTGGTTCAGTTGTTAAGCGTCTGCCTTCAGCTCAGGTCATGATCCCAAGGTTCTGGGATCGAGCCCTGTGCAGAGCTCGGTGCTTGGCTGGAAGCCTGCTTCTCCCTCTCCCACTCTCCCTGCTTGTATTCCCTCTCTACTGTGTCTCTCTCTGTCAAATAAATAAATAAAATATTTTAAAAATCACTTCCCTAGACTAGACTTATCAGTCTTTCATATGCATGAGAATTACCCCAAAATTATTAAACATGGATTCCTCTGCCCTACCACCAAAGACTGTTTCAGCAAGACTAGGATGGGGCCAGAGAATTTGTGCCTCAGACGAGTTCTCTGGCCATGTGCTCCTGGTTGATACACCACACTCTGAATACAACTGTTCTGGAAACTCAGAGAACTCTTCTCAGAAAAAGCAAGTACTTCCTGATGTCTTTGACCTTCTTTGTGCCATTTTGTTCAATCTCAGATGCCCTTTCAGATCTTGTCACCTAGAGTCCTACTTAGTCTTTAACACTCATTTCAAACACCCCATCCCTTTTTTGGTGACTTCCCTGGAAAATGGATGGAGCCCTCCCATCCCTCTCTTTCCCCAGGACTGTGTGTACACATCAGTGATAACACTCGTGGCATTGTAATTATTTAAATCTCTCTCTTCTCCTATGCATTTTCTATCTCTGCTCTCATAAGCTTGAACGCACTTGGCCTTCAAAATATTTGTTGAATTAATATATGTATGAATTAGTGCATGTCAGGCAAAAGAAAATTAATCTTATATGTATTCATGAAAAACATTTTTCTTGTATGTTGTTTATATTATCACAATATTTGAGAAATTAAATGTATAACAATACACTAGGGTTTGCGCAGCTTCATTAATAATAAATACAGCCAAATTTGTGGATGACTGAATGCTTGACTGGTTAGATAACCTAAAAACTGTCATTAGTAATCTTATGGCATGTGGCAACAAGGGCTCGAAATGCTATTGTAATTCTATTAAAATAAGAGACACTAATGTTTGAATAACTAAAGAAGAAGAGAGATTATGTTGAAGGGCAACTTCTTAAGAATCATTACAAGTTAATTTGCAAAGAGAACTACTGAAACACTCCTCAATATTTCCCCCTTCTAATTTCCATAAAATAAACTGGCATCTGAGTGGAAGGTGGATAGGGTCTGTAACTCACATTCATGTAAATTTAAGTTAATTCACGACTTGGTTTAAAATGGCTTGCCAGGGTCTCCTGGGTGGCTCAGTAGTCTAATTGTCTGTCTTTGGCTCAGGTCATGATCCCAGAGTCCTGGGATCAAGTCCTGTGTCAGGCTCCCCGCTCAGCAGGGCGCCTGTTTCTCCCTTTGCTTGCCTCTCGTTTTGCTGGTGCTCTCTCTCTCTCTGACAAATAAATAAATAAAATCTTTAAAAAAAAATAAATAAAATGGCTTGCTGGTTCACAAGTGATAACAATACCTTGAATTTTATAATTTCATTATGTGTCATGTCATTACAGTTTTCAAATCAAGCATTAGAGTAAGCACAGGTTGCCAACAGTATGATATAACCAGATCTTCTAAGAACTAACAATGAAAATATTCCATACTTCTTTGAGGATTCTTTTAATGACAACCTATGTTTATGATGAAATTATAAATAAGGACTCATATTTTGTGGTAGCATATCTGTCAGTCCTTAACCTTTAAGAAGGGATCAAATACATATGGTAAAAATTGCTATAAGTATATAAAAGAAGCAGAGTGGGTATTGGTAAATTATCCTATGTCATTTATTCATTGGTCTATTACACAATTTTTGAGTAACTGCCTTCTGCTAGGTAGTGGGCACATAAAGATGATTAACACGGGGCTCTTAGAAGATGCCAGACTATGTAAAACTTCATCAGGTAGTTATGGTGTGTAACAAACCACAGTAGAACTTAGTGGTTTAAAAATAGCAGCACTTTATTACTTCTTACCCTCGGGTCAGCTGTGTGGTCCTTCGCTTCCCACCTTCTTTCTGGTGCTGCTGAAGTTGGCTGCAGATCACAGGACTAATCCCAGGGCCGAGGTGTAGGACGGAACTCCCTGCCCACAATGGGGCAGGCCAAGAACCCTGTCCCAGGTGCAGTCAAGCTACCAACTAATAAATGAGGTCGAGGTAGGTAGTGGCGGTGGTTTTCCAGGCTAGGCTGCCCACGTGAGTAAAGGTAAGATGGAGCACAGGAGTGTTGAATCACATGAGGTGGCTAAAGCGTGGGGAGTTCTGTTGCAGGGTGTAGAATGGGGATAGCAGAGGGAGAAAGGCTGCAAGGTTATTTATGAGAGGCTGGGGAGTGTGCGATCTACCCCGCAGCAGGCAGTGGGAAGTGACCTGAGGAGCTATGTGCTTTACAATGCTGTTTAGGGCTGGTGTGGGATTGGGGTAGAATCACAACGCATGGACATTTACAGGGCATGATGAGCACCTGAAAGCCACCAATGGCCTTATAGAAGAGCAGTGAGAACTTCGGGGATACATTTAGAAGCTCCTGGTGGAACTTACTCACATCAGTTTCAAAAATCTTTACAGGGCCCGGAATCAGATGTGGTGGGCTGAGTCCTGAGCAAAAAGGAGTAATATTAAAGTAGAAACCACAGGGACTTCTATTTTGAAGGAAACAAGAATTTCGGCAAGATAGCTTAATGTATTACCCATTTTGAGAGCTTCTATAAACTTCATTTTCCGTATCTGTCCCACATGCATAATCTTGGCTGTGTCTTGTTCTGGATATCCTGAGTTACATGGCCATGGCCTCCTTCCTCCTTCAGGGCCATCACCCTTCCGAACTCCCCCATCTGAAGGAGTCCTTCTCCTGGGATGCATTTTTCCACTGTAAACCAACAAGCCCAGAGCCCGCACCCAACCACATCCCTCGCTGAGCTCTCACACTCTAGGTTCCTATACACCTGCCCTAATTACCTTAAGACCAGGTCTGAAACAACTGATGACCCTCCGGCCACAGAGGTCTCTGAAGCATTCAAAGGACCTAACCCTAAACCTGATGATTCTGCCTCATTTTCGTTCTCTTGCGTGGGAAAAAATGCTCTTGCCCTCAGTTCCTCCCCCCTCCCCTGACACGTGACCCACCAGGGTGGAGTGCTTTGCTGTGTGTTCCCCACTCCCCAGCCTAGTGTGTTTCCCTCCTTTAGGGAACTGTGAGTGGTACACTAACTTCTGAATGGCAGTAATCCCCTGGCCTCTGGGCCTTGGAATACCTCAAATTTTCTGTTAATCTGCTATATTTTAATACACTTGAATAAAACACAAGTTTTGAGGAAAGATTGTTTTACTCTTGCTTTTATTTTTAAAGGAAAGGCATTGAGAGTTAGTGAAAATTTTTAAACAGAAAGGGAAACGTTTGGAAGATAAAATAGTTAATATTCAGAACAAGGTCTTATAGGAAGTCAGGAAAAAAATGGAATGGGCAAATTAACCTTGGCAAGGGAAGAGACTCGTCATAAAAAAAGAATTTTGAGGTAGAGTGGGCAAGTTTATTTAGTAGATTTGGGACTGCTGACCTTCATTTCTCTGTGAAGCAGGAAGCAAAGACATCTGGTGTGCGTGTAGGAGGTGCCCGGGGAAACTTGGAAGCATTGCAGAGGTGAATAGGAACAGAATGGGAGTTGCCAAGTACATGCAGGGCTGTGAGTACTGGGGGCGCAGTGGAGGTCTGATAGGATTATTCCGAGTTTGGTGGACCACAGGATTTCTCTGGGTCTAATGCTCTTTGAAAGCCCTTTGTAAAACCGATCCATATCATCGCTGCTTGGCTGCTCTCTGCCTCAGTGAACCAGTCTGACTAATTGATGAGTGGGCATTATTCTGCCTATAATGGAGTTAGCCAAGGGACAATGTATGTGTGAAGTCTCATTTTACCAATGGCAAGCTTCCCAGTTGAGCGTATCAGAATCACTATTCAGAGCCCATGCACCCCTTTAAATTGAAAATAGCATTGTTAATGCACTTCTGGGACGCATTGAACTTGACAAATAACCCAACGAGATACTGGCACGGAGGAAGCTCACAGAAGCTGGGTTCCTGCCTCTCTAGAGTATACCTCTGTTGGCGTCCACTTCCCTCCAGTCTTTAGGTCTCCCTTTCCTCCCTCCCATGACTTTTATGGTTTCCTTTTCTGGCTGCTGTCTCTCAAGCTAGCTGGTACTTGACCACCTCCAAGAGCTGGGCATAGTGTCCACTCTCCTGGGGCAGACTCTCCTATTCTCTTCAGTTGGGAAATAATTTCTCCTCTGGACTTGCAGGCAGCTCTGCTTCCACCTCTGAAACAGTTACAGAGAGGTCTCTTGTATTTCCATCATCTGCTTCTACCTCTCTCGTTGGAATAAGGATTTAAGAAAAAGGACAGGATTGTGAATCATGGAAATCACTGATGTTGAGTTTCCAGAAAGTGCTTTCCGACCTTCCATCTGAGTCTTGTTCTACCACGGTGAAGAGCACAGGACCTCACACACTGCATATGCCTGGTTTATTTTGGAGGGAAGTATATTCCATAATAACAATAATACAATGCTTTTGTATTTCCTTCTGGTGCTGTCTTTACATTCACATGGCTTCATTCGTTTTTCTCTATGAGAGGTTTGTACTCTGTTCAAAGTTTTATCTAGGGGCGCCTGGGGTGGGGGCTCAGTTGGTTAAACATCTGCCTTCAGCTCAGGTCATGATCTCGGGGTGCTGGGATGGAGCCCTGCGTAGGGATCCCAGCTCAGCTGAGAGCCTGCTTCTCCTCCTCCCTCCCGCCCCCTTTTTGTGCTTTTCCCTCTCTCTCTGTCTCAAATAAATAAATAAAGTCTTTAAAAAAATAAAAATAAAGCTTTATTTAATCAATTTTATTGAAGTATGAGTAATATCCTGCATGTTTATATACTGTATTCATTTAAAGTGTATGATTTGAAGACCTCTATCAGAAATATACATCCATGTAAATGTAGCCACAATCAAGATACAGAATCTTCCTGTCACCTCTAAAGATGTTCTTTTTTTCCTTGGAATTGCAGAACTCCAGCCTTCCCAAGCCTAAGGCAACCGCTGATCTGCTATTTGTTAAAATAGATCTATTTGAATTTTCTACAATTTTATACAAATGGAATTATACTGCATGTAGTCTTTTCTGCCTGCCTTCCTTTACCCACATAATGATTTTGAATTGGTCTCTATTATTGTGCATAACAGTTGTCCATTCCTATTTGTTTTTAGGTAATATTCTACTCTACAGGTACATCCCAGCTTATTCATTCACCTGTTAGTAAACATTTAGTGTATTTCCAGTTTTTGGCTATGACTATATTGCTATGAACATTGGCCTGCAAGTATTTATATGGATTGATATGTTTTTGTATCCGTTGGACAAATATCCAAGAGAAGCATGACTGGATTGTATAGAACATATCTATTTAAATTTTCCAAACACTTGTCAACAATTCACCAAAAGAGTTATCCCATTCTACATTCTTACCAGTAATATATGAATGCTTCATGTATTACTTGGTATTTTGGGTCTTTTAAAGTTTTAGCCATTCTAGTAGATATTTTGAAAAATCTCATTGTAGTGTTAATTTGCATTGTCCTGATTCCAAATGGTATTTTTTTGTACTCAATGGACATTTCTATATTTTACTTTCTTCAATTTTAGTATTGGTTGCTTTTAACCTTCTATTACTGAGTTATAAGAATTATTTATATGTTCTGGATGCAGATACTTTTTTGTCCAATATATGCGCTACACACATTTTCTCTCATTCCATTGCCTGACTTTTCCCTTTTTCAATGGTATCATTCAAAGAGCAGAAATTATTAATTTTGATAAAATCAAATGTATTCCTTTTAATTCATGCTTTTTGTGCCCTATCTAGGAAATCATTTTATTCTCCAAGTTAGTAAGGATTTCTCATTTCTCTTCTATTTTAAGTTTTGTAAATTTAACTTTTACATTTAGATCTATGGTGTATTTTGAGTTAATATCTGTGTGTTCTGTGAGATAAGGGTCAGTATTCTCTTCTTCTTTTTTCTTATATGGCTATCCAGTTGTTTCAACACTATTTATTGAAAGGTCTTACCTTTTCCCCATTGAATTGCCTTGTCACCTTTGTCAAGAATTAATTGACAATATATGAGTGTATCTGTTTCTGGAATCTCAATTCTATTTCATTAATCTATACATCTATTTTCATGTGCAAATCACACTGTCTTAATTGCAATAACCTTATAGTAATTCTTGAAATCAGGTAGTTTGTAAGTCCTTCAAATTTATTTTAATGACTTAGCTATTCTGGATCTTTTGCATTACCATATAAATTTTAGAATCAGCTCGTCAGTTTCTATAAACTGCATAGTGGTAGTTTAAATGTGACAGCCTTGACTCTATAGATGAATTTGGGGACAATAGACATCTTATAATAATGAATCTATCAATCCATAAACATGGTTTATTACTCCATTAATTTATGTCTTCTTTAATTTCTCTCAGCCATGTTCTATAGTTTTCAGTGCTAATACCTTGTACATCATTTCTTATTCATTCTGAGTCTTTTAAGATTGTTCACAGAATCATAAATGTAATTGTTTTCAAGTTTAATTTTCTTAAATGTTAGTTGTTAGTATATGAAACACACTAGATTTTTTTTATTATGTACTTCTTATTTTGCATCCTTTCTCAATTTCTTTTGCTGGTTCTAAAATTGAAGTAGGACTATATAAATAATCTTGTCCTCCACAAATAGAGATGGTTTTATTTCTCTTTTCCTCACCTTTCCATCTTTCATTTCTTTCTCTTGTTTTCTTGAACTAACTCTGACTTCATGAAGTATCAAACAAAGTGATGAAAGTACACATCTTTGTCTGTTTCCCAAACTGAGGGAGGAACATTTCAATAAGTCACCCCTGAGCATAATGTTAGTTGTAGGTTTTTCTTAAATGTTCTTTATCAGTGGTCCTCTATTACAATTTTGATGAGCTGTGGTTTTTTTCTTTTTTAAGTCATGATTTGATGTGGAATTGTTAAATGGGTTTCCACATCAATTAAAATGTTAATGTTATTGGGCTCCATTTTTTTTTTTAACTTAGTGGATTCATTGATTGTTTTAAAGTTAAATCCTAACAAGTTACTCCAGAAGTTAGTATCTACAAACAGTGAACATTTATTATACTACCATTTTTTGTGGTCAGGAACCAAGCACTGCTTCGGTAAGTGTCTTTGCCTAAAGAGCTCTCATAAGATTGAACCATTCAGTCGAACCATTGTTTGGGGTTGTGGTCTCATCTGAAGATACAATTGCAAGATTTTCTTCCAGGATCACTTACATGGCCTCATTTCCTCATGGGCTATTGTGCTGAAAGTCTGTTTGTCACTGACTGCTGTTTGCCAGAGGAATGCCATGATACAACAGCTAGCTTCCCCAAGAGTGATTAGTCTGAGAGAAAGAGAGAACAGCAAGACAAAAACTGTAGACTTTTTAGTAACCTAAAATCAGAAGTTAGAAGTGAGTCACTGAATACATCCCACACTCAACAAGAGAGTATAAAAACCTGAATTTCAGAAAGCAGGGACCATCTGGAACCACCTCAAAGCCTGCCTATAACACTTGGATTCCTAGATTAAAACATATTTAGTCATGATAAATTTTATAGTTTACACATTGTTGCTTTGATTCATGAATTTGCTAAGGAATTTTACATCCCTGTTTGTGAGGGATATTAGTCTCTAATTTTCTTATTTTAAAAAAAGTCTTTGTCATATTTTGGTGTACAATTTATGTCCACCTCGCAAAATGAATTGGGAATTATGTGTATCCTCTTTGTTTTCTGAAAGTCTCTGTAAGAGTATTGTTTCTTGCATCATAAATATTGTATAGAACCTATCAGAAAACCAGAATTTACAGAAAACCTAGAGTTTTCTTGGAGGGTAGGTTTTTAATTAAAAAAAAATAGATATAATACTATTGGTATTTTCTGTTTTATCTTTTGCCAATTTTAGTAATTTACTTTGAAATAATTCAGTTCAATTCATTTCACCTAAATTGTCAATTTATTGTCATAAAATAAATATCCTTTTAATATCTGCAAGATATGTGGTAATGTTGCCTCTTCATTTCTGAAAGTGACAGTTGGTTAAGTTTTGTCTTCAAGTTTTATCAGCTTGGTCTATCTCTACAAATAACTAGCTTTCAGTTCCTTTGCTAATTTCTGTTGGGGCCCATTTACTTTACTGATTTATTTATTGGTTGGTCTATTGTCTTTTCTTTCCTCTACTTATTTTGGATTAATTCTCTCCTTTGGTCACCAGCTTAAGTGAAAATGTAGTTCATTGGTTCTAGATTTTTCTTCTTTCTTAATGCACTCATCAAAATCTATAAATCCTCCCCCTCAGACTGTTTTAGGTTCATCTCATTAACTTTGAAATGCTGTGTTTTCATTTCCATGCATTTCATATTTTCCAATTTCCCTTGTGATATCTACTTCAATGGATATATTATTTAAGAAATGCTGTTTACTTTCAGATATTCAAGCTTTTCTAAATATCTTATTTTCATCAATTTCTATTTTAATTTCATTGTAGTCAGAGAACATATTCAATGTAATTTCTTTTTTTTTTAATTTATTGAGTCCTGTTTTGTGACCTAGTTTATGGTTTATATTTTTGAATGTGTGAGTATTTGAAAAAATGCATAGTTTGTCATTTTTGTATGTAGTGTCCTATAGATATCATTTAGGTCAATGTTGTAAATAGTGTCCAGATTCTCTGTCTCTGCTGTTATTTTATCTTTTTAAGTCTCACTGACCTGGTTATTATCTGCTGCTATGATTGGAAGAATCTGTCCATTTTTGCCTTATGTATAGATTTATGACTGTTATATCTTCTTCATGAATTGACCCTTTAATGAAATATCTCTTTTTATCTCTGGAAATGTGCTTTGTCTCTAAGTGTATGTTATCTGACATTAATATATCCATTCTATCCTTCTTCTACTTATTGTTTACACAATACAGCTTTTTCCATTCATTGATTTCCAAATTACCTATCCCTTTATATTTTAAAGTGTATCTTTTATAAATAGTAAACTGTTTGTTGGGCCTTCCTTTTTATACCCATTCTGAAAAACCTGCCTTTAAATTCAAGTGCATAATCCATTAACATCCAATGTAATTATAATGTTTTGTGTTATATCTTTTATTTATTTCCTGTTATCCACTTTGTCATTTGTTCCTCTTTTTTCCTCTTCTTTTGGATTAGATTTTTTTTTTTGATTCATCTTTATTCACTGGCCCTTATTGGTATTGTCTGAGTTGGTGATTCTTTTCTTTTAAGCACTTTGGCCTCCTATAGTTTCTGATAAAACGTCTGCCATTTTTGGAATTACTTTTGCTTTTTAAACATTATGTCATTTTTCTCTGGAAACTTTCAAGATTTTCTCAAAAAATTTAAAAAAAAATTAAAGAAAAGATTGTTCTCTTTATCTTTAATTTTCACTAGGTGGATCAAAATGTGAGGTTTTCTAAGCTTCTTCAATGTAGATTTAGTATTATCTATAGTTACTATAGAACCTAAAAGAACTAATAGAGCTGAGAATGGAGTACAATAAAACATGCAGCTAAGATTTAATGAAGGATACAGCCTCTATATATGTCCTTTTCCCACAGCTGCAATCATTTTATCTCTTTTGGCTTTCCATGTTCCTACCCGACATGCCCCAGAATATGTATGTGTGTGTTTATATATACACTCACACACATACACACTGACCCTAACTGCAAGGACACACATCTGTCCCACTGGTCAGGGACAATCCAGTTTTTATCCAAGAGAGTTTTTGGACTTCTAAACCAGCACCTCTGATCTCAGTAACCAGCAGTCCTTGCTTCCTAGTCCTTATCGCTAACTCTGTGCCAGCTTCAACACATTTAGTTCCATCAATGACAAATGCTACTTAAATCATAGGCAGCATTTCATGCAAGTTGGATGAACTTCTAAGACCATGAACTTTATTAAACATCTATGTAAGAAGTTTTGATAAAACACTTTTAAGACTAAATCTTGTGTTCATGGAAAGGCAGTCAGTAGCTATAAGGTACTGAGAATTCATCAAAAGAAGGTAGTGACACTTCAAAATCAATACACATAATTGGGTCCTTCTTCCAACTGAAATTAAATGCAGGAATGGTTTGTATGTTTACAGGGATTATACAGTCTTGGCTTTTTGAGGTGACAGCAGATGGTCCGATAAGAAGTGGCAGGACTAAGTGCAACAACCAGCATCTCATCTCAAGCTCTCTTAACCATGAAATCTATGAATTTATGCTTAACTGAGCAATGAGGGGGGAAAAAAAATCATGTACAGTCTTAGGGCAAGTCAGGGTGACTGAGTACCCTGTATTTCTCAAGAGTGATTAAATCTTAAATATTTTATCTATCTCACATTTTTAAAAAGAGTATGAATTTCTACTTTTCTTAAAATGTCACTCATCAAAAAATGTCACTTACACATGCTTGTACTGTTTCATTTAGTTTTAGATACTTTGTGACTTGGCTTAGATCCTTTTTATTTCTTATTTCCAAGCTTCAGATCCTTAGCCAAGTAAGCATCAGTGCTGACTCTATTTTCCAAATTTTATCATTCTTTAAATATCATTTGGGATTATTTCCAGTACTTCATTGATTTTCATGTTTTCTCCTTTGTTTTCCACTCAGAATAGTGGTTGTGTATGTCCACATAGTTTTTAGTTTCAAATGTATTTTGAAGGATTGAAACATAGAATCTGACAGCAGATAATGTTATATCTAGAGGAAGAAAGAAAAATAAAGAACATGTACACAACAGACTCTTTTCAAAAAGGTGAAAAACATTTTTGAAAAACAATTCAATTATCACCTACCAGGTTAATAAATATCAATTCTTAATGGTTCTGGAAAAATAATTTTTCACTCATGTTTATCTTTCTGAATAAATTCAAATTATTTTTTTAAAACCAATAGATGGTCTGTCCACAAAAGAAATTAATTCCTACCTCCTTGAAATCATTTAATTTAGACAAACTCATTGGAAGAAAGAAAAATTTGTTCAATCCTTTTTGTATTTAATGATTTAATTGCTGTATTATTTTCTTGTATAATTTAAACAAAGTTTTTTTTTTCTGTTTTAGTGTCATACCAAATATTGGGGTGACATTCTGCTATGCTTAGACATTACACACATTGGGTTTTATGGCAGAATATAGAGACTAAAGCTTTTAAATCAGGATGTTAATGATGATTAATTTTTCAGGTATTGATTTTAGTAGGTAGAGGGAGTCAAAGCTAAAGCCAATGGACTAATAGATTAAAGAGCTATTTATCACTAGATACAGTGACCCCAAAAGTGTCCCTTTTCATTATGTGAAATAATTACACATACAGTAGTAGAAATAAAAAGGAAATCACTTGAATAAATGCATTTCCTTTTATAAAACATATTTAAAATAAATTAAGATGCTTTTAGCCCTTAAATATGCCCAATAGCCAAAGCAATCTAACTTCAAAACTGTCTAGGATGATTTTACATTACTTACATTTAAGTCGCTGGGACTGGCAGTGACTTTGAGGAAGAAGTCAAGAGCCTGATTAATTGTATCTTGATTCCAATCCACAACAAGCAACAGTATTTTCTAGAAGTCTTCAACTACCATCTCCTTGATCTGAATGTTATTCTCTTCAGAAACTCATTAACAGCTGAATAACTGAAAACTCACTAACAAATCCTTTTAACTAAAGTAGCTTTCCAGATCCAAGAAGTATTCTGAAACTAACTCTTATATTTACATTTTTACAACAGATAGTTGTGTTCATAACATACATTTCAATAATTAGAGAATGTTGGCTATCAATTCACATAATGAGGAATTGCATTTAGATGGATAGAGAGATAGTAATAGAGTGAAAAAAGAGATAATGAATTACAGTGAAAACTTGATTACTACCCTTTGATCTACTTTATTCTCTCCCTTCCCACTGCCAATATTACATGACAGGCTCTCAAGCACCACTTCTGAAATAAAGCCAGGTCTCCTGATGACCTGAACTCATTGCTTCTTTTCTGGTCCCTCCTGTACTGGAGGGAGATTAGTGTTTATAAAACAAAGTTAAAAATAATAATAACAATGATGCCTGTCCATTTCCTATGGGAAAAATATCACAAAATCATTAACTTGATATTTATAGCCTTGGCTCCATTTCTTTCCTGCATTATTTCCCATTCCTACCTCCCATCTCTATGATTCACCCAAAGTAATAGACTCCGTGTTTCCCAAACACATTTCTGTGTCTTTGTTCAAAGGAATTCCCTGCTGATTTGCAATGCTTGTCTCCTGATCTTGTAGGCCAAGTGCCTAATTCAGCCAGAAAACAAAACAAAATAGAACATAATCTTTCTCCTCTGAAATCCCTTAGAACTTTACCTGAACATCTTTTTTATTCAACACTTATCACTTTCTACCTCTTGTTATGTTAATTTAGATGTTCAAGACCCAGGCATAGTACTTCGCATTTCCTACAACACTTCCTGTGGGGCTTTGTGCATGATAAACTCTCAAAAACTAATTGGTGAATGAATAAATAAACCAGTTGCCTAATATGAAGACTTTCCCCCTAACTGTCCTAGTTGGTGGTGGACATTGTTAGTGAGAGCTTGGACAGTGAAAAAATTTGTACTGAAAATTGGAGAAAAAAAAAAAAAACTGTTATATAGTAAAGTTTGGCAATATAGTTGTTTGTGGCAGTGAAGTAAACAGAAAATATAACTAGGGACCCTTGCAAAATAGACTAAGGAGATTTTCAAGTAGACTGTAGAAATGGCCAAGTTCCTTCTCTTAGCTGCATATGATAAAACACGGATAAGAAGCGAGCAAAAGTAAAGTGAATTTTTCATTTTTAAGCAGAATGTAGAGGAAATATAAGGGACGAAAGGCTTCCTGGATTTAAAAATAAAACTCTTGGGGCACTGGGGTAGTTCTGTCAGTTAAGCATCTGACTCTTGATTTCGGCTCAGGTCATGATCTCAGGGTCCTGAGATGGAGTGCTGAGTCAGGCTCCATGCTCAATAGGGAGTCTGCTTGAGATTTATCTCTCTCCATCTCCCTCTGCCCACCCCACCCCCCAAATAAATAAATAAATATGTTAAAAAATTAAAAAAAAATAAGATAAAACTTTTTCTCGTTCATGGTTTCTTCTACTGGTTTCTTCTCTGGGCTCAGGGAAAATATTCAGTCCAGGGTTTACTGCTAAGGCATGGTCACAGGACAAAGCTCTCAATGATAGGACTTTAAAATTCTTTATTGAGACTTCAATAAGATATATGTGCTTTCCTAGTGGAAATCATAAGAATATTAAGGATGTGCCTCTTAGAGCCTCTCTACTAGAGGAAAAGACCTCTCTGAATCTTAATGGCCTGCTTTGTAGACCCTTCCAACTAGACAAAATGCTTCTAAACATCTTAACTAAGCACTCTGACACTTAGCCCAAGACAGAGAAAAGCTTGGAGAGGAAAATCGATGTGACTTTCGTCTAGTGGGGAAGATTATAATTTGATACACAGGAAAGTGACAAGGTTTTAAAAGAAATTTTATCAGCTTGATTTATAAAGGACAGACTCAGTTCCAAATGAAGAGATTTTTGGGCTCCAAATCTTCTATAAGTAGGAATCAGGCTGGAGAAAACTACTCAGTTGTAAAGATAGGCCATTTCTTAAAGAAAAGAAGGAGTGACTCAAAGAATGAACCAAAGAGTCCAGCAGTTAGACCCTAGAAGCCATGGGGAACCATTCCCAGAAACTTGGATTGAGCCCTGGGAAAGGATATGGATATATATAGATTTCTGGCTAACTTTCAGAGCTCATAGATAAGTGAGTATACTTATCTATGAGGTACTTGTTACCTCCTGTCTCCACTTTTTTTAAAAAAATTAATTAATTAATTAATTTTTTAGTATGAGTGTTTACTGTAATTGTCCTATCTCTGATTCAGCAATTGTAAGTTGTTTGAGTGGGAGAGGCATACAACTTGTTTTTCTTTGTAATTCAGGAATTCAGACTGAGAAGAACCAATACTTGAGGAAATGGTCCCAAAGAGCCTCATTCTTACTGGACATCATTTAGTGGGTAAGAACTTGATCCTCAAGGTTAAGGTAGTTACCATAATGGTTATATCTTGAATGTGTAAGGACTTTAAGTAGTTTGTAGCCTTATAAAGGACTGGAGTAGTTCAAATATGACCATACACATTTTGCTACTTCTCTGATTAAGAAATGGAATCTCCATCCTCTCCCCCTGGAATCTAGGCCAGCTTTAGTAACTTGGTTGTCAGAGAGGATGACCAACCACTCAGGTTTACATGGAATCATAGGAGTTCTGAGAAAATGAAAAGCTCTAAAACTGACAAAGTCCCAGACCAATGGGATGAGTTGGTCATTTTACCAAAATAATGTGTTAGAAATAATATTATGGGATTTTCAAGTCTAGGTCTTAAGAAAGCTTGCAGCTTTCATCTAAGTCTCTGGAAATCTTCCTCAAGAGGAATCTAACTGCTGTTAAGGGAATCTAACTCCCATAACACCAGCAAGTTGTGGGAAACTCGGGCCACATGGATAGCCTGGAGACTGAGGCACCCATGGAGGAGAAGAAGCCAAGCAACACCAAGATGGCAGGCATACTATCAAATGAGTTTGTTAAAAATAGATATTCCAGTTGTAGTCCTCCCAGTTGATATCAAACTGCCCAGTTGAGATCCTTTGCAAGTTCTTGCTTCATAAGATCCTGAGCAAGTTATAATCCTGTTTTAAGTCTCTAAGCTGTGTGGTAGCTTGTTATATAATAATAGACAAACAAAACAATCTCATTCATAAAAGCTGAACAGTTCATAGCTTTCTCCAGAGTACATATTATAGTTGTGAAGGCATACAGTCTCAAAGTCTAATTTTAAATGAGGGAATGAGTCAATTGGTTGGTCAGAAGACTCCCCCCCCCCCAATATTTATTGCTGAAACTCTGTCTCAGATGTATTCTTGTTATACTTTTTTAACCTTATAAATACCAAATACAAACTGTAACTTTATCTTTGATGACTCAACTTTTAGTACAGACTTTAGGATTTAGCTGAGGTTATTTTTGAATATATGTATGATATCAATTTACTTTTTATGTGTTTCTTTTGATTCAAAAGTCAAATGTTCAAAAAAGCATCAACTGTTTATGATTACATTAGATACAATTTGAGGTTTTGAGGGTTTTTTTAGGCAGCTCAAACTGTTTGCAAGGATTGCTATTTCATGATTTGTTATTTTTTTAGAGATCCTCTAAATAACAAAGGTAAACTGTATTTAAACACTTGATTAAAGCCTCATCACATGTTACAAATCCCTTATAAGATCATGTTCACTGAATTTTGTATAAATCTATGATACACCATATGATCATGATCATTTTATTTTGTCTATATCTTAAATGTTTTTGGCACTATATCATTTCATCTGCACTCATCATTACTTATCAATTATGCCATAAACATTAAATAAAAAGAAAATGGAAGAATATTGGCATTTCCCAGAAAGATGATGCAACACTAAATCATCATTTTTTTCTTCTTCTTCTTCTTTTTTTTAATGGTGTGAGTTGAACTCTTGTAACATCTTTCAAGAAGATATAAAAGAAGTCTGGAGGCACTATAAATGTAGAGTCCATTATAGTTCATTCTTTTTTTTTTTTTAAAGATTTTATTTATTTATTTGACAGAGAGAAATCACAAGTAAGCAGAGAGGCAGGCAGAGAGAGAGGAGGAAGCAGGCTCCCTGCTGAGCAGAAAGCCCGATGTGGGGCTCGAACCCAGGACCTGGGATTATGACCCAAGCCGAATGCAGCGGCTTAACCCACTGAGGCACCCAGGCACCCCCATTATAGTTCATTCTTAACTTTTACTGAACATAACTTAAAATTTAGAATTTTTCATTTTCTGCATGTGTCAAAAAATTACGAAATAAGGATATTTCCCAATTAGACAAATCAGAAGATGAAAGTAAAGAGACAGAGAACAACACTCTGGACTTGCGATGATGATGCAATTGGGCTCAAAAATGAAATCTTAGACTCTGAATCTTCAGATGACAATATCCTAGATAGAGTTCCTTAAATTCAAGAATGGATAAGAAAACTACATATTTCTAAAGTCAAAAATGAGTGAATTTCAATGTTCTCATCGAGTGAGCTATTCAACAAGAAAGAGTTCATCATGGAATATTTTGCACAAGAACTTGGGTCATCTTGTTTTCCTCAAAGGATATATGACAGTATATAGTGTGATACTCGTGTCGAACCAAAATTTACATGATGCAAGGGAATTAACTAAACTTACATTATTTTCAAAATACCTAATAATTGTTTGCTATTCTTTATTCTTCTGTCAATTATTGCAAATAAGATGACTTAATACTATTTTTTAAAATTAGATTTAAGTAACAAGTGACGATCTCAATACTCCTGGTATACTGTGTTATAAAAGAATGTAAAGAAAATTAAAGATTGAAGAAATCTTAAAATCAGTGTTCTCTGGTAAGTTTTCCACCTAAGATATATCTGTTACACCATCCTTCAGGGGAACTTGGATACCTACAGTGAGAGAATACATGCTACTTTTTAAAATGGCCCATTACCTACGTTGGAAAGGTCAAAAGTCATTTTTTACATTACCAAGTGATGTTGTATATAAACATTCCTGTAGATGCCAATAAGGAAAATCTGCATTTCCCTTGACCTCATAACTATTTTTATTTAAGTTTTTATTTTAATTCCGGTATAGGTAACATACAGTGTTATATTACTTTCAGGTGTACAGTCTGGTGATTCAACAATTCTATACATCATTACTCAGTGCTCATCACGATAGGTATACTCTTAATTTCCTTCACCTGTTTCACACCCCCCCCCACTTACTCTTTGATATGTCATGATTATTGTTCAATGAGATATTGCTCCAAAATTAGTATAAATAATGAAGCAAATTCTCCAGATGTATCTTGATCATTTAAGAATAAATGTGGCTACAGTGTCTGAGTATTGAAATTGTACTTTATTAATAACACTAAGATTACTACAGCATTTGTAGACTCATCACACTGTTGGCTTATATTGAAGTTTTAATCAGCTTAAAAACAGGCATATTTTACACATGAATGCTTCCAAGGCTGACTTCTTCCTTCTTATTCATATATAATATTTTAATATAAAACAAGGAACTTAGAATAACTGTATTAAATTCAAAGGCATTGGTTGGCATGTTTCCAGCCACTAATATCATCTTATAATTTGTTTGTGAGGGATAGAAATACAGTTTTCATGCCTGAATCCTGCCATTTACTTCCATTCCTGTCAGGATTTCTTACAAAACTGGATAAATAACAAAACAAAAAAATAAAATGATTAACCATCAAGTAGCCAGTCATTAATCACCCAAATGAAAAAATGAAATAGAGCTATTTTGGAGAATTTAACCTGGGCCAGTGTTTTAAGAACAGAAACTTGAAGTTAGATCTTCGTACATGAATAATTGAGCTAAGAGAATGATCACAGGGCCTGTTCTACAAAGCCTAAACTAAGATATATTTTCTTTATCTGAGAGGCCTCTGGAGGCCAAAGAGAAAGTAAAAAATAGACTTTCACATGAACAATGGAGATGAAGGATGTTTGTAAGTTTTGTACTTTCCACTCCAATTTTACTTAAATCTTTAAATAATCTTCTTAAAAAATATATTTATTTATTTGAAAGAGAGAGAGCGAGACCACGAACAGGGTGGAGGAGCCGAGGGAGAGGGAGAAGCTGGTTCCCCACTGAGCAGGGAGCCAGAGGTAAGGACTCCATCCTTAGGACCCTGAGATCATGACCTGAGCAATCCAGTCACCCTAAACCTTTAAATGATCTTAAAAATAAAGCATATTATCTTAAAATAATAATAATAATTTTATAAGGTCCACTAACAAAGAGCACCATTAAGAAATGTGTATGCAGACTAAAGACAGAGCAAGTATTCACATTGCATCTTTTTGGCAAAATTTTATTTTTAAATCATTGAAAGTATCCCCTCACATCTTAAAGATAATCAAGCCAATAAAAATGAGCAAAATAGTGAAATAAGTCAAGCAGAGAGAGTCGATTATCATATGGTTTCACTTATTTGTGGAGCATAACAAATAGCATGGAGGACATGGGGAGTTAGGAGAAGGCAGTTGGGGGAAATTGGAAGGGGAGGTGAACAATGAGAGACTATGGACTCTGAAAAACAATCTGAAGGGTTTGAAGAGGTCAGGGGGTGGGAGGTTGGGGGAACCAGGTGGTGGGTATTAGAGAGGGCACGGACTGCATGGAGCACTGGGTGTGGTACAAAAAACAATGAATACTGTTATGCTGAAAATAAATTTTAAAAAATGATTAAATAAAAAAAATGAGCAAAATATCAGATGCAAGATGGAAGATATATCCAAAGAACATGGCCAACAGCAAAAAAAAAAAAAAAGAAAGAAAAAGAAAAAAATGCTCACCACAATTAGTTATCAGAGAACTGGCAAATGTAAAAGCACATTTAGATGCCATTGGCATAGCTGAAATAAGACAGACAACACTAAACACTGGCAAAGATTCAGGGCAACTGGATGTTTGTGGAAGCATGAAAGGTATGGCAAGGTCAGAGGACCATTTGGAAGATTCATGTCTATTCATACAAAAACTTAGTGTTTAGAAGTATAAAAGGAAATTAAGCAAACAAAACCTTCTGAAATATACATCATGAATGAATCTCATAAAGCATCGTTTAGCAAAAGAAGTCAGACATATGCACAGCAATTACCCATTGTATGATTCCATTTATATGGTGTCCAAGAAGATCTGAATTTTCTTTCTGATTATGAAAGTCAGAAATGTTTCCATTAGATGCATTGGGAAAATGGGAGAGATTGAAAGATAGGAATCTTAAGGGAAGTTTCTGGGTAATGCACATGTTATATTTCTTATTTGGATGGGAAGAGTATTCACTTATTCGAGTCACCAAATTTACTAGTTTTAACAAGTCACTACACTGAAAAAAAAAATCTGTGCATTTTAGGTGACGTATACCTCATTATAAATATATTTTTTTAAAAAATATGTGCTGAAATAATCTTTCAACTCCAAAAATTTTTCAAAATTGCATTTCTGTGAAGAGTGTATTGCATTAGGCTGTTTAAATGATTTATGGGCTTATGTC
This sequence comes from Enhydra lutris kenyoni, assembly GCF_002288905.1. Lineage (NCBI taxonomy): Eukaryota > Metazoa > Chordata > Mammalia > Carnivora > Mustelidae > Enhydra > Enhydra lutris. Next base: position 5,882,640 of record NW_019154128.1, read on the forward strand.
CAAACAAAGCATGTATCATCCCCATAGATGATATAACTCAGCTTTATATGATAGAGCTGTGTATCGTACTATTTTCCCATAGAATGTTGTCACATAGCAATGATGCTTGAGTTAGGAAGCACTGACTTGCCCACTGCCTGATTATTCCATGATCCCATCACACCCAGTGATGAGTCCTTGTGACGGCATACGTTTGTGACTTAGACATGAAGGAGAGTTAACACAAGCTGAACAATTCTGGAAAATACTCTCTGCTAGCACTATGACTTTAAAATATGAACGACCAAGAACTGCTTGAGCAGATAGTGATTGATAATGTTGAGACAATTCTTTTTGTTTTCTTTACATTGCTTTATAAGAGACACATGGGATAAGATTGAACAGAGGAATGAGATGCTGCTTTGTTAACTTTCCATAACATGCAAAGTCATTCCCTCCGGTTCTATGTATATTCTATTTGAGAAAAATCTTTCAAATTATATTGTAGGAAAAGCTCTAAGTTCTCATTTATTGCTTTTTCATATGTTCTTTTAAGGGATCCAGCCTTTTGATAAACATTATTCTTTTCTTACTTTTAACATGTATTCTTTAAAGCTTAGACACACTGAAAAATCAGAGACTGCCTTCTAAAATGCTTAATGGATTTTTAATACATCTTGGCCAATAGTTTGCATTTTAAAATTCATATTTGTTTTCCTAAGGACCTAATTTAATATTTAATTTATATGTGTGCGTTGCAGTTAAAAATACCCCTCCTTTTAACATTCCTATATTCATATTTACTTTCAGTGTCTGCAAATGCTCATTCTTTATTCAACTCTCACCTGAAATTGTGGTCTGGTTGTCCTTAGAATACTCACTTAAAACATTCTTATCTTTCTGGAACAGTGTCTGATCACATTCCATAAGTCTCTTTTATCTTTTGACCCTGATTAGCCCCTCACAAATAATGGAGGAGGCCAAATCCTACCTTAGAAATCAGTGTAAAATGCACAAATTAGATTAGTAGCGTTCTTGAACAAACTTAGGGAAACAAGCAGATTAGGGAAACAATGTGGAAGATGAGTGCAATGACCAATACGTGTAATGTGTGTATCAGTGTAATTGCAATTTTAATGAAAGAGTTACCATAAACTTTTTTAATGGTTAATGATGGCTATTTTTTTTTCTAGAATTGTCAGATTAGTTTATTGCACAGAGAGGCCATCTAGATTTTTGAACAGATTGTGACTGTGAAGTATTCTTACTATCTGTTTTAGGAAAATCAGTTTCCCTTGCATTTGTATGTGAGAATGAAAGGAGAGGAACAAAAAAAGAAAAAGGGAGTTGAAGTCTCTTGAACAACTAATGGAAGTAAAAATTTGTACTCAACTCATTTAACTCCCATAATAGCCCAATAAAAATGTTATGGTTGTCTACATTTTATTTGTGCAGAAACTGAAGTTTAGGGATAAACCCAAAATGACACAAGTGGGGGGGGGGGAACCTGATGCCATTGTGATACCAAAAGTTTTGTACTTGTCATGATGGAACTGTCCTTTCAAAGCAATTATTTTATTACTTAAGGAGAATAATAAGAGTCACTGTGTTTCTGTTAAACATCTAGGAAAACCTTATTTTTCTGGAGCCCTCAAGTAAATGAATGAAGTTAAATAGCTAAAATTTTTAGATAGTAAGTGATGGGCCATAGGATAATGTCCTATTAATTAGAATGGGAGAATATACCTCCCTTCACAAAATATCCGTGGGGTATACTTAAGTGTTTTTTTCATAACTAAGTGCATCAATTTGAAATGATGTTTTACTGCAAAGTAGTTATTCTATCAGTTATTACTGTTAAATGTAAAAATATTTTCACTAAAGACCATGTTTGCACTACAGGGCCCCCTACATTTGGTTTGAAGATCATTGTTTTCTGCCTGTTACGGGTGTTGTCCTGTTATGTTAGTCTCTGACTGTCGGTTTCACTGCTTCCTACCAATGTGCTCTACGATATATACCACCCACTCTTTCTTAAATTGATAGTTCTGATGTGATTTAAGATTGGGAATACAGACCTTCTAGTTACATGATGAATACATCATGGGAATAAAAGGCAGAACACAGGGAATACAGTCAATGATATTGTAATAGCACTATATGGAGAGAAATAGTAGCTACACTTAGAGTGAACACTGAATAATGTATAAATTTGTGAAATCGTTATGTTGTATACCTGAAACTAATGTACTGTGTTTCAACCATAGTTAAAAAAAAAATCACCAAAAACAAACAAAAAAGATTGGGAGTGAAGCAATCAAGCTTATTAAATTTTTACTTAAAACAAGAGTAAGTTTTATAGAGGACATGAAGGGCTCCTCTGTAAGTAAATGTGAACTATGGAAAATTCTGTGGCATCACTTTCAACTCTCAGACGTAATTTTTCACTTACCACTTGGCCTTCAGTTGAGTCTCAAGAAGATGAAGTTGCTGGGGAGCTAACATAGGGCCAAGGTCAATTGTTAACATATGTAATTTGATTGTCTTTTAAAATCATATGCAATATTCCAAAATGTTTCCTTCAAATACACTGCTTTTCAAAAGAAAATCATAAATATTATTTTATGATCTAAGATACACACCGATACCAACATAAATTGGTAAATTAAGTACATTTTAAACAATCTACAGTTACTTTTTACATTTTGTTTACCTTAACATGTATGTTTAAAATCTTTAACAGTCAAAATATCTTTACCAGTTTTATATTCAACTACTAACAAAGAATAGTTTTAATAGCAACTTACCCCAAACTTTTGTTATTTTCCTGGGTTTGTTTTCATACCATTCTAGCTTCTTAATACGTAAATTTATCTTCTGACTTGGATAGGAAATAATTCTTAATCATAATGTCTCTTATTTTCCACTGCATCTATACACTTCAAAACAAAAATTTTTGCAAAGCCCTGGGAAACTTTCACAGATACATTGTTGTAATATTTTTTTGAAAAACTCAAAAATGCATTTGTCCTACTTTTTATTTTCAAAGATATACCTGCTCAACTAAAACTTTTGAACATCGAAAAATGAAAATTTAAGTCCAACTTGCCTGACACAGCATATTACAAAAATTATACCTCTGTAGAACTTTAATGAAGAAAGACAAAATGTAACAAGTATTATGGTTATAAAATCAATTATTCTTTTTTTTTAATTTGAGATTAGAGAAATTTTAGCTTTATCATTGCTAAAAGTTTTTAAAAAAGTATTTCTTACATTTAGAAGTGAACATCTATCGTGTTGTAAAAACTTAATGAGTCAACTTACTACAAAATGGTTGTTATTACATCATTTTAAAAATATTGACAAAATATTCAACATAATTGTTTTAGAAGCTTTAAATATAAATTATGAACATGATTTTTAAAATACTATTTTAGAATAGACTGTTAAAGTGCACTGTTAAAATTATTTTTAATGGTTAAAAATAGGTATAATTCTACATTAGATGTTCACTATTTGATGTAGATTCCTGGCCACAAGTTATTATTTCCGGTTAACACTTAACATAACCTACTGTGTTTAAGGTTCTCTGGAAATTCCTGTAAGGAAAAAGATCTTATTCCTGAGCTTAAGGAATTTACAGTTTTTGTAAAGTAAATGAGGAAAGAGAGATATGTGTTCAACAGGATCTACCTTCTCAACAAAATATCCATAGGAACGCAAAATTGTTTAAGTCTAAATTAATTATATAGTGATAACATTACAATACTTTTGTCACAAAAATTTTTATTTTAAATTTTATTAAAACATTTATTTGTATTTATTCATTTATCATGTAAATATTTGTACATAAATTATAAAAATATAATAAATAAGAATATATAGTGCCGATACAATACATCCAACACAAGAAAATTATGTTTGCATATACATTTAGCTATTAAGTGAATGTTTTATTCAATAAGCATTTTAAAGTTAGAGGAGAAAAAATAACATGATTTGGGAGTTCTAGGAATTCTTTGAAAATCAAGTAGAACTCATCTTGGCTTTGAAAACTTTGTGAAATACAATATTAGAGAACAAATGTTATGAAAGGCATGGGGCAGAAATGTGGAGATTTGGTTGATGGGATTAGGAGACAGTAGTGGATGGTTCTGCAGCAGTGGCAGATTCTTGCCAGGCAAAGAAGAGAAATGATAATCATAAAACCAAAATATATAGAGTCATCAGCAGGTGCCTGGTGTCATTCTAAGGACTTAATGCATCACAACCAATTTAACTTTCCAAACAGTATGGCATATTTACAACCAGCCCACAGTTCTGTGTTCTCAATTCTGAATATCAGAAAACTCTTCCTAATGGAAATGGGTCAACAGTCCTGAGCTGATATACTGATACCTGTATTCTTAATGTATCCCACTTAACAGGATATGTGTATATTCATTTTATTTTGTTTATTTTTATTTGGTGGGGGGGTAGAGGGAGGGGCAGAGAGAGAATCTCAGGCAAGCTCCACACACAGCACAGAGCAGGACATGGATCTCACAACCCTGAGATCATGACCTGAACTAAAATTAAGACTCAACCACTTAACCAACTGAGCTACCCAGGCGCCCTGATAGATACTTGTTTTATTGAGGAATTATGAATGGTTTTTATTAGAATGCAGTTCCAGATTCATCCAAAACCAGTACATAAGATAGGATATATGCACAACATTACTTTCAAATACATTTTTTAAATTCTTAATTCCAAAATACATCTGGACTCAAGAGTTACGATAAGGAATCAAAGACCTGCATGATGATCTCTACTTTGTAGATATAGACACTGAGCTGCAACAGGACTAAGTAACTTGGCTAAAGTCACATGGATAATAAGGGCCAGAACCTCTCTGTTTTGAGTAAGACAGGCTGTTTCCAGAGTCTGTATTCCAAAGTACTACACCACAGCTTCAAATACTTTAGTAGAATAGATTGAACTCAGATTGTGCTGTTTTATATATTGTAAACTAATGGGGACTGAAAAAAGCTAAGAATTCTCCTGAAAAGAATTCTGGAAAAAATTAGGAGAAGACACTTCATTATATATGTTTCCAGAAGAAAAGTCATGTAGAATTAGGTCCGAGGTATCTCAAAGGAGTAAAATTTTGTGCCAGGAAAATTAATTTCAAGATTATAACAATTTGCATTTTAAAATTCCCAGAAAACAAATCGCTTTCAAAGAGAGTTGGCTCATAGGATGTGGATGGTATGGACAAATTCATATTACCATGGCCTATAAAGGATAAAATATGTTTCCCAGTGGTTTCCTGCTGTGCACAAAAATGACTTACGCTGTCAGTGGAACAGTGATTATACCCATTAGTGAAATATAAAAATTCAGCTCAATTAAATTACTGATGCTATTTTTTTCCTTTCCTACGAATATATTTTGACATTCAAGTACGTCTTCATGAGCTAACAGAATTTGAAGCAGCTACAATTTATTCTGTTTCTAATTGTGGTTAAATGATTATGTGATTCATCAATAAACAGATAGCAAAGTTTCACAGTATATCTTTGTGTGCAGAGAGATTCTGACACCATGACGTGCAGTAATGCAGTGAAAGGAGAAAGCTGAATGCAGATTTGTTATTTCACAAATGCTTCCATAACTTAAAGCTTAATTTAATGTTTTGGATGAAAGCTGTTATCCTAGAAGAGTACAGAAAAATAAATTTGAAAACATAAATTGTAAGGGAATATAACATTTCATCTCACTCAAGAAGTAGCAATTATTAACAGCCACTTGGCAAGAGAAGATGTGGAGAGTGAATTGCGAATGATTTTTAAATTATTTCACGTCCCCTCACTTACAATGTAATAATTGAATCAGAAGGGTTGATTATAATAACAGGTACTAAATCCTTATTAGTTTGTGAAATCTATTTTAGTGTATTTTCTTAGTGTATAGCTTAGATTAATATTTATTGGCTTGCATAAATACCCTGTACATGATTTTGTAAATGTGGCAGAGAAGTTTAAACCATTGTACTTCTCTGTCATCTTGGGAAGACACACACACACACACACAGAGACACCAGTAAAAAGTCTACAATTACCCCAGTAATTTCATATGTAACCCAGATGTTTCTTCTAAAATAATTTGAGATATAAGCATTTATCTGCCATCTTACTCCTCCTCCCCTCAAGATTTATTCTTTTAACCTGTTACCAAATCCGTGATGAAAGTGAGATAGAATTGCAAAGTGTAACTTTTTTCTATATGCCCATGTATTTGATTAATACTTTTTATTTTAGAAGAACTGTAGGTTTACAGAAAAGATTTACCACTTTGAGAAGATAGTATGGAGTTCCCAAATACTACACTCCCTCCCCTATAATTAAAATCATATACTAGCATGATACATTTGTCACAATTAATAGACTAATATTATTACATCATTAACTAAAGTCTGAATTTTATTCAGATTTTTTTTTTGTTGTTTTTACCTAATATTTTTCTATTTGAAGAACCCATGCTTGTTACATAAGGTCACCGTGTGTCCTTAGGCTCCTTTTGGCTGTGCCATTTTCTCAGACTTTCTTCCTTTCTGAAAACCTTGAGGGTTTTGAGGATTGCTGGCAATACATTTTGTAGAGTCTCTCAATGGAGAGCTGATTCATGTTTTCTCAGAAGTGGACTGTGGCTATGGGCTTTTAGGAGGATGACCAGAGAGCTAAAATATATCCAGGGGACACACTGTCAACATTTCTTATCACCATTGATGTTAATCTTGATCTGACCCTGCTGTAGTCTTATTTGTCAAATTCCTCTACTTTAAAGTTACTGTTTTTCCCCTTTCCATGTTGTCCATGTTCAAAGACAAAGAAAATATAAGGAGCCAACACTTAATGCAGGGAGGAGTTAGGTTCACTCAACTTGAAGGTAGGGCATCTAAAAATGTAGAATTCTTCTATAAGAGATTTGCCTCTTTTGTTTATGTAGTCAATTAATTTTAAAAATAATTAAGGACCCACAAATATATTTTACACTTTTTGTTATATTTCAATACAATGTTGTTTATTTTGTTTCTCAAATGGTTCAAGCTTTGACCATTGGGAAGAGTTTCATTTGGCTGCCCAGTACCTTTATAAGAATATGGTGCCTTCTGAACTATAAGAAAGTCCAGACTCATCCTGTATATTTCCGACTCCAGCCCCAAAATCAGCTATTTCATCCAGAAGGCTTCAAATATTTTTAAAAGATAATGTATTGAAGTGAAATTTACACAATATAAAATTAACTATTTTAACGTGAAAAATTCAGTGGTATTTTGTACATTTAGAATGTGTTGTAACTACCACATACATTTGGCTCCAAAACATTTCATCACTTCAAAGTAAAACCTAACCCATTAAGCAGTTTCTCACCATTTTCTCTTCTCCACAGCCCTCCAGAAACAACCAAACTGCCATTTGTCTCCAGGCATCCATCAAATTCTGGATATTTCATATAAAATTGAATCATAGATATGTGGTATTTTGTGTCTGGCTTCTTTCATTTGACATAATGTTTTGAGGTGCAATCCTGCTGTAGCTCATGTCAGTATTCTGTCCGTTTTTATGACTGTCATCCCATTGTATGTATATCCCACAGTTTGTTTATAATGTGGTGTAATTTCTTTTGAGAAACCCTTATTCCACTTATTTTCACATTTAAAAAAAATTGGATTGTTAGTCTTATTGTTGAATTATGAGAGTTAGTTATAAATCTGGATATTGCTACTATATCAGATACATGATTTTCAACTATACTCTCCAATTTTGTAGGCAGTCTTTTCATTTTCTTTTTTTTTTAAGATTTTATTTATTTATTTGACAGAGATCACAAGTAGGCAGAGAAGCAGGCATGCAGGGGGATGGCGGTAAGCAGGCTCCCTGCTGAGCAGAGAGCCCGATGTGGGGCTTGATCCCAGGACCCTGGGACCATGACCTGAGCTGAAGGCAGGGGCTTTAACCCACTGAACCACCCAGGCTCCCCAGTTTTTTCATTTTCTTGATGATGTCATTTTGATGCCCAGACGTTTTCAGTTTTATGAAGTTCAATTTACTTTTCTTCCCTCATGTTTTCACTCTTCTTTTACTCATATGTCATATCTAAGAACCTTCTAATTCTGAGGTTATGAAAATTTACTCCTACTTTTTTTTTAAAGTTTGATATCTAGGTCATTGATACACTTGAAATTAATTTGTGTATATGGTGTGAGGAAGGGGTCTCAATTCATTCTTTTGCTTGTATCTGTGCAGTTGACCCAATACAATTTATTGAAGAGCCTATTCTTTCTTCATTGAAATACCTGGGCACCCTTGTCAAAATTTGATTGCCCTTAGGTGCAGGGTTTACTTATGGGCTTTTCAATTCTATTTCATTGGTTTACAAGTCTATTCTTATGTTTTGAATACTGTTGCTTTATAAGAAGATTTCAAAACAGAAGTTATGAGAACTCCACTTTTGCTCTTTTTAAAGATTTTTTTTTCTTTTTGGCTCTTCAGTGCCTCTGGCAATTACATATGAATTTGAGAATAGGCTCTTCCATTTCTACATAAAAAGACCTTTTGAATTTTGATAGGATTGCTTTTAATTTGTAGATTGTTTTAAGTGATATTGACATATCAAAACCATTGTCTTTGGGGCACCTGGGTGGCTCAGTAGGTTGTGTTTAACTCTTGATTTCAGTTCATGTCATCATCTTAGGGTTGTAACATGAAGCCCCAAAGTAGCTCTATGCTGGGTGTGGATCCTGCTTAAGATTCTCTCTCTCCTTCTCCATCTGCTGCTCCGCCCTCTAAAACAATAACAACAAACAAACAAAAAGCATTATCTTCAATTAATACAAGGTGCCTTTTGAATTATTTCAATTATTTTATTTTACCAGTGTTTTATAGTTTTCAAAGTACACATCTGTCATAATCTTGATTTAATTTATTCCTAGGTACACTATTTTTTTTTTTTAAAGATTTTATTTATTTATTTGACAGAGAGAAATCACAAGTAGGCAGAGAAGCAGGCAGAGAGAGAGAAGGAAGCAGGCTCCCTGCTGAGCAGAAAGCCCGATGTGGGGCTCGAACCCAGGACCTGGGATCATGACCTGAGCTGAAGGCAGCGGCCTAATCCACTGAGCCACCCAGGCGCCCCCCTAGGTACACTATTTTTAAATGCTATTTAAGTGGAATTGTTTCCTTCATTGTCTTTTCAGATTATTCGCTCTTGGAGTGTAGAAACACAACTGATTTTTGTACCCTGCAACTTTGATTTTGTACCCTGCACCTTTTTACCCTATAACTTGGCTTTTGAATTTATTAACAGTAGCAGCCTTCATATGAGTTTTGGGGGACTTTCTATATATAGGATCATCTGGTCTATAATTTTACTTCTTTCTTTATAATTGGATGCCTTTTATTTCTGTCTCCTGCCTAATTGCCTGGCCAGAGATTCCAGTATAGGCTTGACTAACATTGGTAAAAGCAGGCATCCTTTCTTTTTACTGATCTTAGGGTAGACGTTTTCAAATCATACTAATCAACATTGAGTTTGAAATTATCTGCAGGTTTTTCATAATTTTCTTTTATCATCTTAAGTATTATTTTATTTCTAGTTTTCGAAGAGTTATATCATGAAAAAATATTGCATTTTATCACATGAATTTCCTGCATTGAGAAGGTCATGGAAGATTATGTGCTATTTTTCCCCTTAATTCTATAATGTGGTTAACGATTTTTAAAAATGTTAAGCCACTCTTGCATTACTGGGATAAATTTAACTTTGCCATGGTGTAAAATTCTTTAATATGCTATTGGATTTGATTTGCTGGTATTCTTTTGAGGATTTTTCCATTTATATTCATGAGAGATATAAGTCCATAGTTTTCTTTTCTATTAATGTCTTTACATAGCTTTGGTATCAAAGTAATGTTGACCTCACAAAATGTGTTAGGAAGTGTTCTTTCCTCTTCTATTTTTTGGAAGAATATGTGAAGGATGGGTGTTATTTCTTTTTTAAATGTTTGGTAGAATCTACCAGTGAAGCCATCTGGTCCTGTGTTTTGTTGAGAAGTTTTTATTATAGATTCAATCTCTTTACTTTTTATAGATCTTTTCACATTTTCTATTTCTTCTTGAGCCAGTTTTGGTAATTTGTGTGTTTCTAGTAATCTTTCAATTCCATCTAGATTATCTAATTTGTTGGTGTACAATTATCCATAGTATTGTCTCCTAGTCCTTTTTATTTCCCTGTGAGTGGTAGCAGTGCCCTTACTTTCATTTCTGAATTTAATTATTTATGTCCTCTTTCTGATTGTTTTTGTCCGTGTACCTAAGATCTGCCCATTTTGTTTTTTAAAAAGACCCATTTGTTATTTTCATTGATTTTTTTCTATTTCTTTCCTATTGTCTATTTTATTTATCTTCAGTCAGACCTTTATTATTTCATTCCTTGTGCTAGCTCTGGGTTTAGTTTGCTTTTCTTCCAGTCCCTTAAGGTACAAAATCAGATTTTTGGATCAGGCCAAACAAATTTTTTATGTAGGAATTTACTCCTAAATTTTCCTCTCAGGAGTGACTTCTCATCAGTTTTGTTATGTTGTATTTTTGTCTTAATTCATCTTCAAGTATTTAAATTTTGCCTTGTGATTTCTTCTCTGATATATCAGTTGGTTAAGGGTGTGTTGTTAATTTTAATGTGTTCATGAATTTTCTTGTTTTGCTTTTGCCGTTAGATTCTGTATCCTGTGTACGATTTCAATCTAGCCTAATGCATAGTGTAACATGAAGAACATTCCATGTAAACTTTGAAAAAGAAGGTATGTTCTGCTATGAGTGTTCTATATATGTTTCTTAGATCTGTTTGGTTTCTAATGTTTTTCAAGGACTATGTTTTTATTGTTCTACTTTCTAGATGTTTCACCATTATTGAGAGCGGTGTATTGAAATCTCCAAATACTACTGCAGAACTCATTATTTCTCCTTTCAAATATGTCAATATTTGCTTCATATATTTTGAGGCACTCTTGTTTTGTGCATGTAATTGTATAATTGTTATATTTTCTTGATTGACACTTTAATCGACCTTCTCCTTCTTTGCCTCTTATAATATTTTTTGACTTAAAAAATATTTTATCTGATACTGATACAGTCACCCCAGCTCTCTTTTGGTTACTGTTTGCATGGAATATATTTTTCAGCCTTTTACTTTCAACCTATTTATGTCTTTTTTTTCACCTTTACTCTATTATTCTTTTCCTTCTTAAGGCTTTACTTTTCGTTTTCTCTTATTTATTTCATTATTCTCTTATTATTCAGTTTCTCAAAGAGTAAAATTATGTTTGAGATCTTTCTCCTTTCATCATGTAGCAATTTACAACTATAAATTACATCCCATAAGTTTCCTTATGTTATATTTTCATTTTCATTTTTCTCTAAGTATTTTTAAAATTTCTGGTGTGATTTATTTCCAGTGGCTCAATTGGTTATTTAAGAAAGTGTTGCTTAGTTTCCACATATTTTTCAATTTTCCAGTCTTTTCTCCATTATTGATTTCTAGCTTCACTTCTTTGCAGTTGGAAAATATACTCCATATTATATCGATGCTTTTAAATTTATGGAGTACTTTTTATGGTCTAGCATATGATCTAGCTTAAAGAATGTTTCATCTACACCTGAGAAGAATGTGTATTTTGTTGTTATTGGGTGAAAAGTTCTATAAATGTCTTTTGGTCTAGCCAGTTTATAGTTGTTGTTCCAGGCCTATATATTTTTATTGATCTTTCTGTCTAGTTGTTCTAACCATATTTTAAAGTAGCGTTAGGAAATATTCAACTATTCTTATAGAACTGTATTTCTACTTTCAATTTTGCCAAACTTTCCTGCACCTATTTTTGTGCTTTCTTGTTTGATGCATTCATATTTATAATTGCTATATTTTATTGATCAATTGACACTTTTATCAATATATAATGACCTCCTTTTTCTCTTACAACAATTGCTCACTTAAGTACATTTACCTAATAGTGCAACTACCCCAGTTCTCTGTTGGTTACTATTAACATGGAATATCTTTTCTATCATTTAATTTTTAATCTATCTGTATTTGGGGACCCGAAGTGCATTATTTATATAAACTGTCCATAGGTGGGCCATCTTTTTATCTCTTTTGTCAATAACTGCCTTTTGATTAGAGAATTTAACCCATTTATATTTAACACAATTACTGATAAGAAAGGACTCACCTCTGCATTTGGCTCTTTTCTGTATATCTCAGGCCTTTGTATCCCTCATTTCTTTCATTACATTTTTGCGTGCTGAGTTGATTTTTTTGTAGGGAGTCATTCTAATTCCCTTCTTGTTTGGACCTTTTGTGTATATTTTTTAATGGTTATTATAAGACTACATTTAACCTCTTAATTTTATAACAATCTAGTTTAAATTGATGTTAATTTACCATCAGTAACAATACAAACTCTGCTTCTATGCAGTTTAGTGTTCCCCCCACACTCTGTTATTGTTACAAATCCATCTTTTTAACAATGTAACAATTTGTAACAATGTAACAATTTGCCCATGTATTTACCTTTACTGAGATCTTTATTTTTTCTCATCACTTTGAAGTACTGCCTAGAGTCTTTTCATTTCAGCCTGAAAGATTTCCTTTAGCATTTCTTGTAGGGTAAGTCCACTGGTAACAAACTCCCTCAGCTTTTGTTTGTCTAGGAACCTTTTAATTTCTCCCTCCTTTTTTTTTTTTTCTTTTTTAAGGATTTTATTTATTTATTTAACAGAGAGAGAGAGAGAGAGAGAGAGAACAAACAGGAGGAGTACCAGAGGGAGAGAGAGAAGCAGGTTGTCTGCTGAGTAGGAAGCCTGATGTGGGGCTCAATTCCAGGACCCCAGGATCATGACCTGAGCTGAAAGCAGCCACTTAACTGACTAAGCCACCCAGGAGCCCTTCTCCCTCATTTATGAAGAACAATTTTACTGGACATAGAATTCCTAGTTGGCAGGAATTTTGTTTTGTTTTGTTTTGTTTCTTTCAACACCGTAAATATGTTATTCTATTATCTTCTGGCCTCCATGGTTTCTGATGGAAAAATGGTTAGCTACCTTACTGAAGATCCTATGTATGTGGTGAGTCACTTCTCTCTTGCTGCTTTTAAGATCCTCTCTTCGGTTTTGACCTTCAATAGTTTGATTATATTGGTCTTGGTAAGGGGTCTCTGAGTTTTTCCTATTTGGAATTTGTTGATGTTTTGGATTTATTGATGTTTTCCTTCCATCAAATTTGGGAAGTTTTCAGCTATTATTTCTCCAATATTATTTTGTCCCTTTCTCTCTCTTTTCTTTCTGAGATTCCCATAGTATTCATGAAGAACATTTTGGTGTCCCATATATTAAGCTCTGTTCACATTTCTTGTTTTTTTATTCTTGCTCCTTAGACTGGATGATTTTAGTTGTTCTATATTCAAGTTCAGTAATTCTTAGTTGCTGAGATTTGCTGCTGAACCCTCTCATGAATTTTTCATTTCAGTTCTTATAATTTTCATACTCCAGAATTTGTTTAATTCCTTTATATTATTTATCTAATCTCCCCATGGTACTCTTATTTTGATCATATATCACTTTCCTAATTTTATTTATTTATTTTTATATTTCCCTCTAGATCTTTGAGCATATTAAGGACAGTTGCTTTAAAGTCTCCTTCTACTACCAGTAATAAATGGGATTCCTCAGTGATCATTTCTGTCAATTTATTTTTTTTTTCTTTCAGTAGACCATATTATCCTGTTTCTTTGTATGCTTGTAATTTTGATGTTGAAAATTAGATACAAATATTATAATGTGGTAACTCTGGCTATGAGATACCCCCCTTTCCCAGATTTTGTTGTTTAATTTCTTTTTTTAATTGTTGAAGCCTGGAGTAGTCTGCTTAGTGACTTTCCCAAACTATTTTGCAATGACAATTCTTTGTCACACATCGTTAGTAAAGTCTGTGTTCATTTAGTGTTTCAAGAGAGATTTTCTTGGATTCTAGGTGCTTAAAAAAGGAGAAAAAAAAACCACAAGAAATTAAAACACACACACACACACACACACACACACACACTTTTTCTAGTCTTTGATGATTGGTCCATACTAGCTACTCCTTCAACATTTATCCAGGTACCCTAGAGATCAGCCTGAAGTGGAAGTTTAGGATTATCTGTTACTTTGTTTTTGTTTTTTGTTTTTCATTTTTCCTGAACGTCATCTTACCCTGGGCATGTGCATAGCCTTTTATATTTCTTGTACCTATTGGTGCTTTGAATGTCCCAAAGAAATACTTTCCAACCTTTGCTTTCAGCTCAGAGGCAGTCTATTTTATATGTTGACTACAATCTTTTGCCCCAGGCACCTGCAGGTTGTTAGTTCACCTTCAGTGTTCTCAAGCAATGCCCAGTGCTTTTCCAGCCTGTGTTCTAAATTAGGGACACCAAAGAGCATCTTGTGGTAGTCCTTCTAATCAGATCAGCTAGAAAAGGCATAAACAGTTACTTAAGAATAAGATCAGCTCTATTTCCTCTGAAATAAGGGCACAGGGTCCCCTGTGGTAGCTTTCACTTTCCTCTCATCTTTAAGACTTCTACTATGCTGTGGGATGAGGACAAGTAAAATGTTACAAAGTTCTACCATTGTGAAGTTGTCTTCTTCTTTATCCGTCACTTGGTTGCTATAATCCTTCAACCATTCTCCAGATCCTGAAAAGTTGAGTCTGTTTGATCCCTGCTAGTTTTCAATATTTGTGTGGGAGAATGAGAGCTTGAAGCTGCATGTTGCCATTTTGATGGTCATTCTTCATTTTCTGTTTTGACAGAAATTTTTGCTAGGTATAGAATTGTGGGTTAGCATTCTTTCAGCCTATCTTTTAGATGTCATCAGATAGTCTTCTCTCTTATGTGCATCTCATCTGATTGATCTTCTTCAGTCATTCTTAGCTTTTCTTCAAATGGATGGAATGTGCCTGGCCCCACCACCCCATCAGTCTTTAACTACTGGCATTGACAATATATATATTTTTCTTTTTTGCTGGTTTTAGGAATTTGATATGTGTATGTCTTAAAGTTCTGTGTGTATGTATGTGTGTGGATGTGAGGATACAGGCACACACAGGCATATGTATATATATTTATTGTATTTGGAGTTCATTGAGTTCCTCTGTGCGTTTTATTTTATATTCATTTTGGACTACTTTTGGTTATTATTTCTTCAAATATTTTCTGCCTCCACCTTTTCTGAGGCTGCAATTGTACTTATGTTAGACATACTCATATTATCTCACAGGTCATTAAGAATCAATTTTTTTTTTCCATTTTTTTCTCTCTTACTTCTTTCTCTCTCTCATATCTATGTCTATATCTTTAGATTTGCTGATCATTTCTTTTGAAGTATGTCTGATTTGCTTTTGACATCATTCAGTGGAATTATTATTTTAGGTATTATATTCTTTATCTCTTTGTATTTAATTTTGTTATGTTTCCCTTTTATCTCCACATTATTTTAATTTCTTCTAATATATAGATAGCTACAATAATTGCTTTAAAATTTTTTGGTAGCTCTTAATGTTTTTCCTTGGACACAAATATTTAGAATAAAATTGAAATTCTTTATGCTCAAGCCACCAGTATTTTTGACTCACCAAATATTACATTTGAAATTTGTTCCCTTTTTTGATTATTCTTAAAATCTAAAAGTAAGAATTCTTGAAAAGCACTTGTTTATAAGGAAATAAGTGACACACATGTAACACGATCTTATAAAATTATCTTTTTTAGAAAATACTTTTCCTTTAAACAATCATTCACAGTTCCCAATAGTTTTTAACTGAATATATCTGAGCATCAGAATTACCTAGAGAAATATAATAAAATGGAGTTTTCAGGTCTTCCTGGAATTTTGATTTTGAAGGTCTGGGGTAGTGCCTGGGTATGTGATGAATAGCAGCTCTTTGAAAAGAGATTATCAATTACCTATATAGTTACTGTATCAACTACTTAGTGACCCTGTTTAATTTTTAAAATCTTTTATGAACACTTTGTACAATATATTAATGTTAGAATATGTATTTAGGGGAACCTGGGTGCCTCAGTCAGTTAAGCAACTGTCTTGAGCTCAGGTCATGATCCCAGGGTCCTGGGATTGAGCCCCATATCAGGCTCCCTGCTCCATGGGCCTGCTTCTCCCTCTCCCTCTGCCTGCTGTTCCCCATTCTGTGCTTGCTCTCTCTCTCTCTCTCTCTCTCTCTCTCTCTGTTAAATAAATAAATAAATAAATAGGATCTTAAAAAAAAAAAAAAAAAGAATATGTATGTAATTTTATCCAAGCAAGACTTTCAGGGGGCAGGCTTCATTTAAAAAAACCAATAGCTGTATCATATAGCTGATTCGTGATAGGTTTGGAATAGAAAATCATATGGCTCAACATCTATATAAATTAACATATCAAGTAAAAAATATCTTCATAGACTCAGGAACAGATATTTTGAAAGCTGATCATTTTATTCTTGGAAACAATTGCTGAAAATTGACCAAGGAGTAGTCTTTAGGGTTAAAAACTTTGAGTATAGCAGTTTAAGCATGATAATGAGCATGCATGAAAAATACACCATAAATTCTTTGGTATATAAAAGCATCGTTAAAATTTGTGTGGCTTTCTGATACGACATAAAGATTCGAAGAGCTTGCCTCATGAGGCTAGCGTAGAAAGTGTATTTCTCTAAACACATTCTCACACCCTGCCTCTCCCTTCTACATCTGCAGGCAAGTCATTTGCATTTGCTCAAAAACTGAAATGGAGGATTGATGAACTAGTTTTGCACTTGCCAACAACTTGCAGAGATTAGGAGGCTGATGGAAAGATATCAGTGGAGGTTTAGGGATCCCTGTCTGAGGTACTTCAAATTAACTGTTAATGAATATTTTTAATAGCTTTTTTATGGTGGAATGAGGCTGAATGAAAATTAACAACCAGGAACAACTGCATTTTGCATAGCAGACCTTTTTACGTTTTAACGCAAATACTACTTTGGTAAGACACAAGAACCCTTAGTTTCATATTTCCACACTAAAATTCCACTGTATATAAAAAAAAAGATTAATAAACACAGATGCATATTGCTGGAGGTCTCTTATTGTTTTTATGTAACTTGATAATCTGAGCAGCAATATCTTATTCCTGTTTTAATGTGCATGAAAAAAAACAAGTCCATCATTATGAAGTTGCCACAATGATGTACTTATTGTTTTGTTAAACTGGCCTTGAACTGATTTATTATCATCTATAGAAGTATCAGAACAATTAGTATAATTTTTACAGATATGATTTGTCATTGTTCTAGAAGTTTCAAGGAAAGCTTGTGGTTTCTGATCAGACATATACCCTCCTGCTTTTTCATGTTATCCAATGAAGTGAGTTGAATTTAATGAAAAGTCTATACCCATTTCCTTGAGGTAACTCAGGTCACTCTTTCAGGTCTTGTTTCTGTATTGACTTAAAAAATATGGAAACTCCTGAATAGATTCTCTCCCATGTGTACAATAAACCAATAGTGACCTGAGATAATGTTGGCATGTTTCTACATTATGAAAATGACTACTTAAAAAAATATATTTGTTTAACTGTCAGGTCATGAAAAAGAAGTTAGGTTTTGTTTTGTTCTTTTTTGTTTTTGGTCCCAAATTTAGAATATGCTTTCTTTATAGTAGGCATGAATCTGAATTATCCTACAGCCTTCACTTTTAATTTTTACACCTTTTACTTTTAATTGGGGATTATATAGTATTCACTTCATGTATCTGTGAATGGAATGCAATACTATGTTTTCCAGAGAAATTGTGAATATATTTTATTATTTGCTCAAAGACAAGTCATATGGCATCATTTAAGAACTGGACAATGTGCAGCATTGTACCTTTTTGAGACACAGAAAAAAATAAAGGAACTAAAACTTTGCATCACAAAATAGAAATAAATGTATGCCTTTCTTTCTTTCTTCCTTTCTTCTTCTTCTTTTTTTGGTTTCCTGAATTTTTCTTATCATCCAAAAGGTTTTGTGATTTCCTTGTCAACATCATACTAGAAAAGATGTAGTACACATTCTAGAGTTAGAAGTTAGAAAAAGGAAAACACTATCAAGAACTAGTAACTAGAAATTATTAACGAGTATCCTACCTAGGTGATAGAAGAGAAGATTAAATTGTTTATTATCTGCATAACACAGATGTTTTGTTAATGAATGGATTATGCAATTGTGAACAATAAATATAAAGCATGCAAATACAGGGATCTGTATATGACACACAATTTTCTACACATTATTATTTGGTTTCCCAGTAATGGATAATAGAGAATTGTTAAGAATGAATTTTCTTTTCTTAAAAAAAAATAGGGGCACCTGGGTGGCTCAGTGGGTTAGGCCTCTGCCTTCAGCTCAGGTCGTGATCTCAGGGTCCTGGGATCAAACCCCACATCAGTCTCTCTGCTTGGTGGGGAACCTGCTCCCATCCCCACTCTCTGCCTGCTGCTCTGCTTACTTGTGATCTCTCTCTCTTTGTCAAATAAATAGATAAAATCTTGAAAAGAAATAGGAAATGCAATTAAAAACTTAATAAAAATAATGTAAAAAATTTTTAAAAAATAATAGGAAAGAACAATATAATTTCTTAAGAGCAGTATAATTTTTAGATAACTGTTTTCAGATAGAAAAAATTTAAGGAAAGCCTGCCTCATCAGACCCAGCTACACCAGAATGTACAGACTTAACATAAATGCACAGGTTTTAACCCACAATGTCATCAGGGATTGTGAATGAAGATTATTATTTATTATTGTTTTAAAATTTCTGATTACAGTCCTTTTCTGAGAGTACTTTTAACATTATCAATAGCCAAATTATGGAAAGAGGCCAAATGTCCATCAGCAGATGAATGGATAAAGATGTGGTGTGTGTGTGCATATATATATATATATATATATGAATATATATATATATGAATGTTACTCAGCCATCAAAAAGAATTAACTCTTGCCATTGCAATGATGTGGTTGGTGCTGGAGGGCATAATGCTAAGTAAAACATCAGTATTCTGAATTATATTGCTGTCTCGATCAGGTCACCTAAAAAATGTATTGACTTAAATATCTTTGGCTTATGTAATGCAGATGAACAAAGTTTCATAGTCTTTTTTTTTTAATATTTTATTTATTTATTTGACAGATAGTGATCACAAGTAGGCAGAGAGGCAAGCAGAGAGGGAGAGGGGGAAGCAGGCTCCCTGCTGAGCAGAGAACCCGATGCAGGCTCGATCCCAGGACCCTTTAACCCACTGAGCCACCCAGGTGCCCCCAAAGTTTTATAGTTTTAAAATTTGGCTTCACATAAGTGGACAAAGATATAACACTTCCTATATATTTAATAAAAAATAGACTGCTTTGAATGAAATTAGGTATGAAAGTAGACTTTGCAAAAGTTGTACACTGAATGAATAACTGGATACTAGTGCTTTGTAAAAGACAATCAAGAGGCTTTAAGAAATTTAAACTGTGTATTATCAAGAGACTTTCAGCTCCTTAACTTCTAACATAATGCAGTGGAAAAGATGAAAGACTCGTATCTAGTGCATCATTTCTATTCCCAAGAATCATTTTATCAACCCTGATTTGTAGTGTCCTTCTCTGCAGCAACATATCGAAGTCTAAGAGAAGCCAATGTCAGAGACCTAAGTTTGATATTCCATCTCTGGGGTTTACTGACTTATACAACAGTATCATGGGAATAATTGTACCTACCTCACAAAGTCACTGTGGGATTTCAAGGAAACTGTCTGGCACTCAACACAAAATAAGTTCAAAGACAGTAGCTTCTTTTCTCTTCTTTCTCTGCCCTTCCCTGCTTTTCTTTCTACTTCCTTCTCTTCCTGTGTGTTTGTTGTTTTCCTCAGGGAGGTATGAGCCTTGAGGGAGAGTTTCTGTGAGTTCATTGATATAGACCTATGCAAAGTATGATTTTGTTTACAGACAAGAAAATTGAAACAAAGAACGATTTTCCATTTACACATACACACATGCATACACATGAGATTCTTATTCTTTGGTAAATTATCTTCCACAGCAGAGCTGTTCAACAGAAATTGATAAATTAGTTTCATCAAAATTAAAAACTTTCTCTTCAAAAGGCTTCTCATTTAATGTAAATGAAGCCACAGACTGGGAGAAAATATTTGCACATCATATATCTGATAAAAGACTCGTATTCCAAATATCTAAAGACCTCTCTAAACCCATAAGAAAAGAAACAAACAACTCAATAGAAAAAGAAAAATATTTGAACAGACATTTCACCAAACATGATTTGCAGATGCCAAACAAACACATGAAAAGATGTGCAACATTAAAGCCAAACAGAAACTAAACTAAAATATTATTAACATAATTGAATGGCTAAAATTAACATACCTGATCTTACCAAGTGTGGGCAAGTATATAGAGGGAATTCTCTGACTTCTGACCAGTGAAAGTAATTACCAGAAGCGGCCTGCAGGGCCTCAAGGAGTTACATAGAGCTAAGGGCTGAAGAGGAACAACAATTCAAAAAAATTCCAGTTGTCAAACATAATAGACCTAGATTTTTATCTCTTGTTCTCTATTAACAAATACATTTTTTAAAAATTAACAAGCCATATTTTTATAAATATAAAATGACATATATATATATATGAGAATGACAGCAATATCAAAGATGTATATAACAGCTGGTATAGACATTTAAAAATGAATCACTGAAATTAGCCCAACCAGTTCTACTGTCTCTGGAGGACATTGGAATTTGCAATGTCATGGATTATGAGGTGTGGTAGGCTGAGTAATGACCTCTCCCTGACAAATGTCCCTGGAACCTATGAACATATTGGCTTTTGTGATAAGGGAGACTTTGCAGAGGTGGTTAGATTAAAGAACTAGGTAGTTCCATTTCATCACAAGGATCCCAAGAAGAGGGAGGCAGGAGAAGTGAGTCAAAGAAAGGGGATATGAAGGTGATGCAGAGGGTGGAAAGATGCCCTTCAAAGATGGAGGAAGGGACCATGAACCAAGGCTTGCTGGTGGTGTTGGGAACCTAGAAGAGGAAAGGAAACAGAATTTCTCCAGGAAGTACACAGCCTGGGCAATGCTTTGATTTTACTCCCATAAGATTCACTGTGCACTTCTGACCTTCAGAACTGTAAGAGAATATATTTGTGCTAAGTCACTAATTTATAGTGAGGTTCTACAGCAGCCATAGGAGTCAAGTGAACATTTTATTTTATTTTTTTAATGATTTTATTTATTTATTTATTTTAGAGAGTGATAGAGAGTGGGGGTGGATGGCCAGAGGGAGAGGACAAGTAGATTCCACACTGAGTGCCACTCAGGGTTCCACCTCACGACCCTGAGACCATGACCTGCTTAACCAGCTAAGGCACCCAGGCAAGTGAACACTTTAAACCAAAAGGAAGACAGGGCAGCTTCTATATTAAGAAAGACTATTTGAAATATCCCAAACTCTTAGGTCTGTCACTTTTTTTTTTTTTGTTCTAAAGTAAACCTTTTATTATGAAATTAAACATAGGGGTAAAAATAAAAATTACACAATGAACACACTTATTTTCAACAACATAATCAGATCTTCTTTTGTTTCAAACTCTTTTTAAAAAGCAGGAATTCCACACTTATACTCCATTAAATGTCCCTGCTTCCCAGAGGAAAGTATCTCATGAACTTACTATTTATCAGTTCCATACATGTTTTATACTATACCTGTGTGGATGTCCATCATTGACATTATAAAATATTGTTTGCATGTTTGAAACTTTATAGAACTACAAAGCCTATTTCCAACTGAATTCAACATCATGTTCAAATATTATGCTCAGTTTTATGATTGATACATTCATGTTTATAGAAATGTTTCTTTTGCTTTCATTGTAGCTATTGAATTCAATTGTACAAATACTGGTATTGCCCATTAGGGCTGCTATAACAAAAACACCATGGACTGGGTGTTCTTTCTTTCTTTCTTCTTTTTTCTTTAATTTTCTTTATTTATTTAGACAGAGAGAGAGCGTGAGCAGGGGAGAAGTGCAGAGGGAGAGAGAGAGAGAGAACCTCTAGCAAATTCTGGCCACACTAATCGTGGAGTCCATCAGAGGGCTTGATCCCACGACCCTGGTATCATGACCTGAGATGGAGTCAAGAGTATGACATCCAATGGACTGAGCCACTCAGGTGCCACGACTGGGTGGTTTATAAACAACAGAAATTTATTTCTCACACTTTGGGAGGCTGAGAAGTCCGGGATCTAGGTCCTGGCAAATCCGGTGTCTGCTGAGCACTTGTTTCCTAGTTTACAGAGACAGAGCTGCCTTCTCATGTGTCCTCATGTGGCAGAAAGAGTGAGACAGCTATTTGGGGTTTCTTTCACAAGGGAAGAATCCCATTCATGATCTAGTCACCTCACAAAGGCTCTAGCTTCTAGTACTGTCACGGTGGGGCCTAAGTTTGCAACATATAAATTGGGCAGCCGGGGGAGGGGGGACCCAGATACTCAGTCCATAGTAAATATGTAAATTGTATAGATTTTTTGACAATAGACACTCGGGTTTTTTCCAGTTTTTGTTTTTACATACAAGCTGCTATGAATGCCTGTGTATATGTCTTCTATGCGTATCTGTAAGACTTTCTCTGTGTACCTAACAATGGACCCGATAATTTATAGGACACATCTTTCTTTAATGTTGCTGGCTAAACCACAAATAATTTCTCAGAATGGTTTTACCATTTACATTCCAACTTAGAGCCTAAGAGAGGTCCTATTGCCCCATGTCTTCACCAGCACTTTAGAATACCAGATTTTGAAATACTTGCCAATAAAGGAGTGTAGAATAACATATTATTTTGAGCTACTGGGTAATTTATGTATTTATTTTTAAATCCAGGTTATTATTGTTTTTCTTATGTAGAATTGCCCTTCTTGGCCTTTGCCTACATTTTCACTATTTACCTTTCCTTGTTTATTTTCAGGGTTTTGTTATGCATTGGGGATTTCAAAGATAATATTAATTAATTATTTAATATTAATTATGCAGATTGCACGTGTCCCTTTTCACCTGGCTTCAAATCATTTTTTTAAATGACACTTGATAGCTATTAATTTTAGTATAGTTGAAATAATCCTTTTCTTAATGGATTAATATTGTGTGACTGATTTTAAGAAAATTTTACTTGTCTTGGTTTTAGAAAGTCTCCTTTAATTTCAAGTTTTGCCAACTCATTTAGGTTTCTAATCATCCATAATTAATTTCTGCACAGAGCATCAGCAGATATGACTTTTTTTCCCAAGATACATAGTCAATTTTAACACCTTTTATTTAAAACGCCCCCTTTGGGGCACCTGGGTGGCTCAGCCGGTTAAGTGTCTGCCTTTGGCTCAAGTCATGATCCCAGCATCGTGGGATCAAGTCCTTTTTGGAGCCCCACACAGAGCCTGCTTCTTGCTTCTCCCTCTCCCTATGCCTCTTTCCCTGCTTGTGCTCTCTGGTTCTCTCTGTCAAATAAATAAATAAAATCTAAAAAAAAAAAAAAAAGTCCCCCTTACTCCACTTATCTGTAATGTCTGCTCAGCAATGACTTTCTACACGTGAGTCTATACCTGGTTTATATGGATTCTATGGGTCTACAGGTTTATATCCAGTCTAATAACACAATGCTTTAGTTCATGAGGCATCTTGATTATGCTGACATTTGTTAGAGCAGACCTCTTATCATGCTCTTCTTTTTGATGAATACATTTTTTCATGGCACTTTGTACTTAACAGTTGAGCACCGAGAATCAACTGATTAAGTTCCATTAAAATATCTCTTGGAAATCTGTCTTTTGCTGTGTGGCCTTTAGGAATATCTATTTATTCTTGCTTTTCGGCAGTTGGATGTTGAAACACATGCAAGCGTAAGTATTGAAGTAGAGAAGATAACGCAAAACTCAAAGATCCACTTCCATTTGTGTGCTGATAGTTTATCACTGTGAATTTTTTAAAAAAAAATACGTAAATTTAAACTGATTCTCTTTCACCCTCTGAAAATAATGGAGTAATTTTAATGTGTACTATTTAATAATCAGATTCCTGATTATTTCCCCCTAAAAATACAGGGCTAATAATGAATAATAAATATATTACTCTTCAATTGTTAGAAGTTTTCTTTGTTAATCTACAGGTATGACTAGAATCAGAAGGCACTGAAAACCACCCAGACAGACAACATCAACACGTTTAATTTAGGGTTTTCTGTGCAATGATCTCACTGCCTGGAAATAAACACATTTTTAGTGGAGCTCTTCTCATGGGGAGGATTAATATGGAATTTTATGTGAAGATTTTTAATTATAGATGAGGTAGACAACAGACACCTCTTCCTCAAATAAAACTTTTATAAATCTTCATTTTATCTGCTGATAACAGAATTTTATTTTTTTATTCAATTCTGAGAAATATTTGTTCCTTACTAATCAGTTTCAGAAGCTTTCACCTGTTTAGCCCCATTATGGGGCTCATGGCTTTTAATAATGAAGACACTGCTAATCGGTGAAGACATTGAAATGCATTTAGGGAAAAAAAACAATACAGAAAATCAAGTATTTATTATAGAGGATAATGTACCCAGGTGATAAAATATATGGCATAGTCTAAAAATGGCATAAAATTCAAAGGTTAGATCAAGAAAAAGTGGTTTGACAAATCTAGGTAAACCTTCCAGAATGTGGTAAAACTACCCTAGCTTTTAAATCATAAAGAACAAACAGGGTTGCTGAAGGGAGGTGGGCAGGGGGATGAGCTAAAAAGGTGATGGGTATAAAAGCGGACACTTGTGATAAGCACTGGGTGTTATACATAAGTGATGAACCACTAAATTCTACTCCTGAACCTAATATTGCACTATATGTTAGCTAGCTAGAATTTAAATAAAAACTTGAAACATTAAAAAATAATAAATAATTAATTAAATAATAAGGGGTAATTTTTTTTTAGGCTATGAGTTTCTTTATGAGAGATTTACAAAAAAGTTTCTCTGTGCAATGTTTAAAGTACTATTCTGAAATGAATTAGCAAGCATGTCTATATTGCTGCTTAATTTTATAAATTATAACATAATATTTATTAAAAGATTACTACATTCCAGACACAAAAACTCTATCCTGTAAGAGTTACTATTAATCATACTTTAAAAATAAGGTAACTGAGGCTATTCACATCCAGCTTTATCATATATCATATGACTTTCTTAATTATTTCTGTTGGCCTGATTACTATAGGTTTTCTGTTCACCCCATTGTGTGTGTAGGAGTGTGTATGGGTGTGTGTATTTTGTGACTTGGCACTATCTCATGATCAGCCAACATATAAATTAGCTGAAACTGTGATCAATTTCAGAAAGATTATTAAACTACAGTATAATTCCTAAAATTCATTAAAGCATAATGTATTGCATCTATTTAAACAAAAACAATAAAAATCTAATGTGATTAAAGTTGTTAGAAAAATTATGCAAGCAATAAGAACAGTAGGACTCTTATCAAACATATTGTTGTGAGTAGTCTATAATTATTAATTAATTTACAATTTTTGTACCAATAATCATGATTCACTCTTTCCCTATTATTAGCATAGATATATAAAGACACTTTAGATGTTAGCTAATGAACCATCATTTTCAGTCATCAGCATTCTAGGATGATAGTCACTTTATGCATTGAATGTTTTCCATCTTTTTTGGCTGTATGACAATTATACAAGTATTCTTTCTTGTAAAAGATGGTGAAATCACAAACATGGGTACCTCCTCTGTGGAGAAGTAAGTGGATGAGAGAAGAAAAGTTACCACTTCCTTCTTTTGATTTAATTTAAGGATATTCAGTGGTGAGATTTCTGCTAACTTAGCTCTGTTCCATAGTGATTATCACCATTGAAATTATCATCTCAATTACTAATTAAATAAATGCAATAATTATATTTATAATAGATGTACTACCATTTAGTGAGCTATTTATGTATCCAATGTTACAATGAGCAATACTATTTGTTGGGTGAACTAATAAGAAAGACAAATATTTTAAGGATACATTTTTAAGTGTGTTCAGCTTTAGCAAAATTGGTTATAGTCTTGAACCAATCTTATGGCTCAGCCATTTGTCAAAGCTGATATTACTGCTGCCCCTTGTGTTTGAACTTCATAACAGCACAATATAGCAATCCAATGCAACAGTACTGGAGGAACATTCTAATTCCAAAATACCTTGTAGGTAGGGATAGAGAATGCCAGGGAAGAGATAAAGTTGTCCCAGAGGTCCTTTATGGGAAATAAATGTGCTTCAATCAGGATTAGATATAACTACTCACAAAAGAGACACGGAGTAATAGTGGCTTAAACAAAATGGAAATGTATATCTTTCTTATGGTAAAATTCAGAAGTAAATAATCCAGAGTTAGTATGGTGGCTCTAGTGATGACGTTCTCATGTCCACAGATCCTTCTAGCTTCCTGTGCCATAAATCCTAGAAGTGTGCTTTCACGGTTCAACATGATGCTCTAAGAATCACATGTACATTGAGAGGTAGAAGAGAAGAAAAAAACAAAGAAAACACTGCATACCTACATTTATCCCATCACCCAACCTTGCTGACATGGTAATCAATTTGTGATAGAGACTATCTAAGATATCTGTAGAAGACAAAAAAGACAAAAAAGGAAAGAAAAGGGAAGAAAAGATGATGATGAGAAATTCACTGTTATAGCTTATTCACATTATTATTAAAAATTTGCCTTTATTTTCATCATAATCAGAGAAATGTTTTCTAGAGAACAGATTATCTATTCAGACTTAACCATATTTGAAGTAACTAGAAATAATTTGTTAAAATCTCAGGAAAAATGTCATGTATTTATGTATGATTCAAACTATTTATTCTATAAATAAAAAATAAAATCCATTTAGGGATATGCCTAAAAGATATGTCTCCTATAAATGAATACTTAAGCCCTGTAAAACATTTTATTTATTTTTATCAGAGTACAAAACACAATATTTTTACCTGTGATTTTTATTCTCACTAATTTGCTAAAAAGCAAAGCAAGAATTCCAGTTTAAGTCATGAAAAAGTAGTCTGTGTTGGACTAGAGTCCTCTTTTCCATAATTATTATCATCACTGATATTACCTTCTCAACTACTAATTAAATAAGCATCATAATTATATTTTCTTGAAAGAGACACCACCATTTAGTTAGCTATTACTATGTACGAGATGCCACAATAAACAATACTGTTCACAGCATCTGGGAGCAGGTGGAAATTATAAATCAGAGAAATTAAAAAATTTACTATTTGAAAAAATGAAAGAAAAATACCAAAATTGAAGGGAATTCAACCATTGAAAGAAGAAAAAAAAAAGTAAGCTGGGTGTGACCCACATTTGTACAGTTTTTCCATCAAGGATCTCAGTGTATCTGTTGCAGGTCAGTTGAAATTCAAGTAGAAATCAGAGGCCTTATTGGCTTAAGGTGTCAGAAAATGGAATTTAAGTTTAGCAGAACTGTCAAAAATTGGTAAGAAGCCTGGCAATACGGAATAGAGCATAGTGTTTGTGGGGGACCCAAAATCTGCTTTAAATCCCCTCTCCACAATTCCTCTGCTGGTCTGTGGTCTGTGCGTGTGGGAGGAGAGGATTCTAAGGGGGCTAGAGAAGAGAAACAACAAAGAGATCAAAAGAACATAGATTTCAGATGATGTCTACCCATGAGACAGTGTGGCATTTAAGTCCCCTACTTTAAAGGTGTTGATAAGTATATCAAGCTTTCATTATACCTTCTGTAACAATGGGGGGGTGGAGTTCAAGGTGATCCACTAATAAGTTAATTGCCTATTAGAACAAAAATTGAAATTCTTCACAAAAAATACCAGCTAGGGGCGCCTGGGTGGCTCAGGGGGTTGAGCATCTGCCTTTGACTCAGGTCATGATCTCAGGGTCCTGGGATTGAGCCCCACACCAGGCCCTCTGCTCAGAGGGGAATCTGCTTCTCCCTTTCCCTCTGCCCTACCCTCTCTCATTCTCTTTCAAATAAATAAATAAAATCCTAAACAACAACAAAAAAAATGTACCATCTGGATTCTTTTTAATATCTTCACAATAACTTTGTGATATATAATCACAAATGTCCAATAGTGAAACATATATGTGACAAAGAAACAGAAAACAAAACTAACCATATTCAACACATATGCAGCCAACAAAAATGGATGCCAAGATGTCACAAAGACTGAGATTTAAAGAAACAAATACAAATTTCTGATTATATGAAAATATGATGTTAATAATGGACCATTTAGAGGGATAAGTATAGGAACTGAAATATCAAAAAAGCACCAAAGACACATTTTAAAACTGAAAACCAAAATATCGGGGGAAAAAATTGGCTAAATGGGAAATTGTAAAGAGCTTTGAAGAAAACAGAAGTGCAAGTCAGTGAAGTTGAAGGTAGAGCAGCAGATTACCCAGATGAACAGCAAAGAGAAAAATAATTGGAAGAGGTGAAGAGAACTGAAATCCCAAAAGGAGGGGAATGGGTATGGGACCAAAAAAAAAAAAAAAAAAGAGGGGGGCTGTAGGGATTTTGGAATAATTTTTTATCAAATTTATTGGAAGAGTTCCACTTAAATAATTTAATGATTTCTAAGAAGAAAAGAAATCGAGGAAACTCATAAATATTAAATATATTTCTTGAAAGTGGAGGAAAAAAGATGCATTAAGAAACAATAAAAATAATGCTTGAATTCACAACAGAAACAATGAAGGCCAGAAAACAATGAAACATGCTTTACTATGCCAAAAGGTAGTGAGGAAGGGGAGATAAGGTCAACCCAGAATTCTGTACCTACCAAAAATATTCTTTAAAAATGAAAAAAAAATATTTTTCAAATAAATGGCATTTGACAGAGTTTACCTACAGCAGAAATATCAAAGTATTTTTTTTTTTAGGTTAAAAAGAAAGAATATCAGATGGTAACATGTAGCTACAGAAAAGAATCAATAACTCTTTATGAGTCTATCCTAAGGTAACATCATACATACAAAGAAACCTGTGCAAAAAATGTTAACATTAACATTATTTATAATAGCCAAAATAGCAAAATACAGAATGTAAGTATTTATTTTACCCATTCTATTCTTTGTCCTATCAATCAATACTTATTGTCTACTATGTGCCAGACACTAGGAAGTGGAGACAGATCCGTGAACAAGCCTAAAAATGCATATACATCTGAAATACACAATATGTTAGATGCCAGTGAGGGCTATGGAGTCAAATGAAACCCAATGGAAGGACAGAGGAGTAAGACAGGGGTGTTTTGGAGGTGGTCCCAGAGTTGACAGTTCAGCAGATACCTGAAGGAGATCAGCTACATGGTTTTTAAACCATGTTTTGAGCTTCCAAAAACCCTTTGAGGTCTATTAATTGTGCAAATCAAGTAATAGGCTCAGGCTTAGAAAGCAAGTTGTTAACAATCCCAGGGCTAGAGAGGGACAGAACCAGTGCTGGTTCAGCAAAGCACCAAGAAAGCATAGTTTGAAAAACTCCTCTTAAACACATAAGGAGGTGTAGGAGGAAGAGGAAGTGGAGGAAGAGAAGGAAGAGGAAGAGGAGGAAAAGGAGGAGGGGTAGGGGTAGTAGGAGAAGAAATATTGAAAGACTAGTTTGCCTCAAATATGAGAAAACTATCTTCATAGAACAGAAGCAGAGCAGAAATGCTGAGTGACCTCTCACAGGGTTGCAGGAAAACTGAGTGGGAGCTGGAGGCACCCTCCTTGCTTCAGACCACAGGCTGGGTAAGCATCCATTGCACTCTCCTGCCCCAGTGGTCTATTTCCATCCCCACTAAATAGATTGCAGTTGATGGCCACTCTTGACTAATAATATTAGTTAAACTCAAAATCTTGAATAAAAAAGAAAAAAAAAGGCAAAGAAACAGCTGTGTTGATGTTTGAATGATTGGTGCCTCAGTTACTGTGTTTTAATGAGAGGTGTACTAAGCAGGGAAGACAATGGACTCATTTATGTTCTTTTAAGGCTGTGAAAAGCATGGAAGAAATGCATGGAAGGATGGCTGAGATTAAGAAACAGTGATATCCTACGAGCTACAAATGGGTTTGTGAGAGAGACAAAGCCTGAGGCAGGAAAACCAGAACCATTCCTGTTTTTCTCATGTAAGTGCTTGGAGCAGGTTGGTAACCCACCAGCATCTGAGACCCTCAGGCTCTTCCTTGTTACTCCACCCTTTCTGGCCTTAGCTTCACGTCCCAATTTAGCAGTTACCACATTATCCAAACAAGGATTCCCAGGAGCTGTTTCATGGTATTTCTGACAGAAGCCCTAAACTTCTCCATACCTATTTACGAAAGAAGTTGGAAAACACCATCTTTATTTTAGTGATGTATCAAGCTAAATTATTTCTTTCAAAAGAAAGGGGAGGGCAATACATAGAACAGAAGGGGATAAAATGCATGGAAAACAATCATCAGAATCCCTAAAGCAAATTCCAAAAGAGTTAAGAGAACAAACTTGCAAATGTTAAGGCTCCCCACTCCATTACCACTGTAAACTCAACTGTGCTGATCTTTAGAAGTAGTTACATAATGGTACATTGCTAATACAATTTAACCAGCTGTACACAATGACCCTCACTGATAAACCCTTCAGCAGTAATTTGTACCTACTCTTTCCTTTAGAATCACTATTCTACTACAGAACAAAGATAAAGGGAATTGACAGTTTGTGAATGTCATCTATAGAGTTCATCACTGAGGGAGATAGGTATGTAAATGGAAGGCATCTCAAGGTTTTAAAGTAAATGATTCAAAGTCAAGTTCAGACTTACACTCTATGAAAAAAAAAAAAAGAAGCAACTTGGCAATTGCATGAGAAATAAATCTTAATTAAAAAGTAGGCTTTTAAGTTGATGGTAGGAAAAAAAAGAAACACTTCAATCCGGTGCTGAATCAACAAGAAAATAGTACAAGTGTTTTGGGAAGAAGCATTTAGATAGCTCAGAAATTGCAAAAAAATTGTTAGAGCACATCTTCAACAGCTCTGTTTTATGTAATTTTGTCTGTATGGGTGAAAGCTAGTTAGACTAAAACAAGCGCACTACTGGAAGTTGGTGAGAATTTTAAAATAATCTTCCATTCTGCAAAACTTTTAAACTTTTTAAATATTCTTAGCACTGAGCCCTGTGTAATTACCCTGCTCTCATCTCAGGAGGAAAAAAAAAAAAAAGAATGAAACACACACACAAGCACATTAAAATTGCCTCAATTCTATCATTCTCTTGGATTCCATATTCTAAGGCCACTAGTTCCCTTCACTTGGTGATTCTGACAGCAAATAAAACCAGCATCCTTTTAAAGCATTGTGAGAAAAAAAAACAAAAAAAACAAAGCCCCTGAAAAACCCAAAACATCCAAAACCTCAATACCTTATTTATGTGTGTTACTAATTTCCCAAATAATTATTTATCCAGTCAATGAAAAGTATGTACCTGACATTTGCTCTCTGGTGATCATTATGTTAGGAGCTGATCTGGCAATTTGTGCATCAGAAATCATCTCTTCTAGGGGTGCCCAGGTGGCTCAGTCGGTTAAGTGACCCACTCCTGGTTTCCCTCAGGTCATGATCAGGTCCTGAGATCAGATCTATCCCTTTGTTGGGAGGGAAGGGGAGCAGGGAGTCTGCTTGAAGATTCTCTTTCCCTCTCCCTCTCCCTCTCGCTCTGCCCCTCCCTGGCCAGGCCAGTGTGTGTACTCTTTCTCTCGGTCTCTCTCAAATAAATAAATGGGTCTAAAGAACCCCAAAAAACCCAAAACAAAGAACAAAGCAAATCCAGAAATTGTCTCTTCTAGAAGCTCAGTTTGGCAAGTTCAGATTGGAAGGGAAAGATTATTTAAAAATGGTTAGTGCTAGGGGTGCCTACGTGGCTGAGTGGGTTAAAGCCTCTGCCTTCGGCTCAGGCCATGGTCCCAAGGTTCTGGGATCAAGCCCCGCATCAGGCTCTCTGCTCAGTGGGGAGCCTGCTTCTTCCTTTCTCTCTCTGCCTGCCTCTCTGCCTGTCAAATAAATGAATAAAATCTTTAAAAAAAATTGGTTAGTGCTATGTTTGAGTGCATTTATAATACCAAGAAGCCAAAGCAGAAAGAAATTCCACAGTGAAATAGGAAAAACTGAGAAAGAGGCAAAAATTACACATGTGTTGGGCTCACAGGAATCGTTCAGATGAATCCACATAAAAGGAAATTTTTTGCAAAGAAAAGCACATGAGCAATGGTAACATCTTCAGGAGGAATTGTCCATTCTAATGCATAAAATAATTTTTCATCAACACAAATAAATCAGTTGAGTGTTGCATTTAAGAACTCCAGCTCTAGTTTGGATCTGGACTCTTTCCCACATTGGTTCTATGTCTTTAGGCAAGTTATTTCTGTCCTCTAGATTAGGGCTCTGCATCTGTAAAGAGATGAGGATATTATCCAACACAAAAAATAAGTGATGTAAAGTGTGTTGCATTTTTTTGTAACCTCTACCTAATGTAAGAGCTCATTAAGTACCAGTTATTTGGGGCACCCGGGTGGCTCAGTAGGTTAAGTGTCTGCCTTCTGCTCAGGTCATGATCCCAGAGTCCTGGGACCCAGTCTCGAATAGGGCTCCCTGCTCAGCTGGGAGTCTGCCTCTCCCTTTCCCTCTAACCCTCTCCCCTACTCATGCTCTCTTGCTCTCAAATAAATAAAATCTTAAAAAAAAAAAAACACAGTTATTTTATTCCTCTGTCTGCTTATCTCATTTAATGCTGTTTTATACAGATTTTAAAAATTACAATGTTTGGGCCAGTGGCTTCCTGATGGTTCTGCTGTGTAAATCCCACACTCCTCAGCTCTGCCTTAAGTGACATTCAGGCAAACTGCCCAGTACCTCCCTGGACGTCTCCCTGGTGATCCTGTTCACCCAGGGATGTCTCTTGCTCCTATTTTATTTACTCTAGGCACTTATTCTTCATGGTCCATCCAGAACCCTTTTCAGGAATCATTTAATTCTTGAAAATCATGGGTCCAAAAGGCCCATATGCATTTAAAACTACAGAGCAATAAATGAAAGTTTACTCTGTGATCTCCCACTGTTAAGTTAATACCACTCTATTTTATGATGTTCATTACTTTCAAAATTTAGTCTAAAACATATTTTTGGTTCAGTTAGAGCCAGGAGTCTAGAATTTTTTTTCATTCATTTTATAATGTGCCCAGGGTTAAATACAGCTGGGCATGGTGCCCGTAATCAAGGTAATCTTCATTCAAAATGTTATTTCTTTTGAAAAATCAGATTACACTTACAGGGACTTTTTTTCACAAAGTAACAAAGAGTCAGAGGTTTTTCTAATACTGGTTTGTTTTATTTATTTAGTTTCCAATGTAAAATGTAATTTTGATGCTTTATGTTCTCTGTTCCTAAATGCTTTTAACATACCAGGAGAAATTAGACAACGAGTTCAGGTAAATTATGTCAACACTCAGATAATTATATTTTATACCAATGCTTCTCTAATGCACCTGATATTCGCTATGTCATAATTTATAGACTAAACAAATCCTTTTCTAATTTCATCAATTGATACTTGGTTTCATCAACTTAAACATTGTGGAGATGTATTGTTTTAGATCACATTGAATAAACACAGCTTCCTACATGTTTAGCAACAATATATTTTAATAACTATAAAAGGAATGTCAATATCTCAAGTAGATGTTGTATTTCCACTGAAATAGATGACAGATAGCTAGATGATGGATAGATAAGAAATGTAAATTATCTATTTTTTAAATAAAGAGAATAATTGTGCTCATTCTGTAAGTCTATTCTAAAAATGCATTTGTCTTATTTAATTTTTTCACTTATCTGTGTCCTTTTATTTTCTCTTCCTTTGGTGACTGGATTAATTTGTCTAACAGTTTTGAAATCAATGCATTTGTTTTTAATTTTCATGCATGCTATAATATAAAATTTTCAGTTATATTTCCATTATATCTCTGTTTTATTTGTCCAATATTTTTCTTTCTTTGTTGATCACACCTGGGATTACAGCATCTTTGACCTTTTTTTTTTTTGTAATTTCGTATCATCCACATCATTATCTCCCAATGTGAGTGGTTTGATTTCTACAGATTAAATATTCCACACGAATGCAAGAGTATTGTTTTAATCAATTTTACCTTTCTCTCTTGTCTTTTTTCAATTATCTTTCATTACTACGCAGACTCGTCCCCCTATTATATTCACTTATATTTGCTAAATCCATTGAAATTTGGGATCATATTTTAAAAAGATTTATTTATTAATTTATTTATTTAGAGCGAGAGAGCAGGGAGGGGTGCTGAGCAAAGACGGGGGGAGAGGAAGGGCTAAGAATCTCAAGCAGACTCTACAGTGAACCCCAGCTCAATCTCATAACCCTGAGATCATGACCTGATCCAAAACCAAGAGTTGGAGGCTTAACAAACTAAACCACCCAGGCGTCCCATAAATTTGGACTTATTTTTACAATGATATTCCTTTTGAATTAATTATATGAGCCAGCAAATCCAAAATTTGTGATTATGTATCCACCTAGATAAATATATTCTACTCTAGGATAGTCCACAGAATATGATACCAAGCTGTTTCACTGAACTTGGGCATAACGAACAAAACTAACCTAAAATTTTAGTACTTCACTTTCATAATATCCCTCATTTAATCTCTCATTTGGTGAATTAATCCGGTCACCAAAGGAAGAGAAAATAAAATCTCTCATTTTAGCAACTGTCCATTTACATGAAATATTAAAGTTTGGGCCTTTACCCTGCTTTGTCTTTGCTTTATTTTTCTGTTCATAAAGAACCACTTTCCTTTGGTCCCTGGATTTATACCAGATTCGGTGGCTTTTTCTTTCGGTGACATTGTTCTTCATAATCTTGCTTTCCCTAAATCCGTTTTCTTTAAGTATTCTGTCCTTATTTGGCTGCCCATCGAATTGTTTGGTTCCTTTTGAACAGATGGTTTGAATTTAAAATATGTACAAGATGCCACAGCGACCCTGGGAATTTGCCTGTTTTTAAGGTCACCAAGAAATAAGAATATGGAGAGAACAGATTATGAATCCTTCTGTGTTCTCTTAATGCCTCTTAAGCATTGGAATTAGGGTTCTCAGTTTTATTTACATATTTTTTGCTAATAATTTTTGTTTGAAATCCAACACAGAGATTTTGTAGATACAAAGATAGTTTTAGGTGAATTTTAAATATTTTATTTCCACGCGTCTAGGTGATTAAGGCAAGTATTCCACATAAAAATTATTATAAATAATTGAGGTTCAATCCTTCTTGTACTCACTAGTTTTCCATTTTCTTTTTTGTTTGTTTGTTTTGTTTTGTTTTGTTTTTGTTTTTGTTTTTGTTTTAAGCAAGAAGATCACCTAAGATTATAGTAAAATAGTTTGATATGGCCTTATAGGAGATCTACCCTAGTCACAAAGTACACAGATGTTTCTCTGTTGGGTTTTGATTTTATGTCTCCTTGAAGTTATGTTCATTATTCCTAATGGTACATGTTATCATTCCATTATGCATTTTAGACAATATCTACTGATTTCTTAAAGGACATATAAAGAAATAATTCATTTACATCAATATTTGATATTCCTTCAACATAATTCTATGTCCTCCTGGTTACCTTTCTAATTTAAAGAGAATATTTTTCAAACATTTTATCAACACCTAGTTTAACACATTAATATAATACCAATGGTGAAGCAAGAATGATTAGATCATTCACATTTCTTTTAGGAATAGCTTATGCAAAGCAATTGTTTTACATTAGTAAAGTTCTCCAAGACACCCAGAAAGAGAGAGTTGGAAGTTGGCACTCATGGGGACAACCTGTTTCTCATTGGCAACTTCACTCCAGTTCTGTTCTGTTCATTGAGTAGTCATTCAGTTCCACAGATTACATGATGTGGAGCCTACATGGACACACTCCTCTAGCTATGTTATTGCAGATACATTGTGTCTACTTCTGCCAGTGGCCATGCTGTTTGTTCCCAATTATCACCACTGTGGGATCTTGCCTCAGGATTAGGAGCAGTACTTTACTGGGACGTTTCAGTGGGATGATTCTCCTCCCTTCAACAGAGTAGTAGACCCTTGGTTTTAACTTATAAAGATCTTCATAAATGACCAAATGTAGTAGAGGTAAATCTACACAAATACCAATTTATAACCCAGTCTTAGATTTTCTGCAGGCTCTCATTCCAGAATTCCTCCTGCTTTTCTTGACAGCAATCTGAACAAAAGAAATGGAAGCTCATTTTTACTTAGGACATTCTAGAGACTTCCCCTTTTAAGTATGGCATAATAGCAGTGATTCACCTTATCTTCTCTCTTTGAACAATTAGGTTGGACAAAATATCTGAGACAAATATTTACACACAAGTGGTCCTTGAGAGAAGGGCAAAATAATAACATTAGCCCTGTAATTACTCTAGACTGCTGAGAGTTTATAGTCTACAGTGCAGAAAGGGAGACACCAAAGACACGCTAAAAGTCTCCCTGAGTAGAAGAGTTCCAGAATGTACTGAAATGCCTAAAAATCAAACAAGTAAAAGAGATGAACCATGTTAAAAAAAAAAAATGCAGAAACTAATCTGAAATAGCTTCCAATGGCCAAAGCTAGGATAATTTGAATACAAAATAAATAATATTGTATTGAATTATAACTCCAAATGGAAAACAAATAACCCTGAATCCATATTGTTATAAATAAGTGATTAAATAAGTAATGAAGAACAAACTAATCTCTGTGCAAATAATTTATGTAGACACTCCCTCAAGGAGGTGGAGCTTAACTCTCAACCCCTTGACTGTATGTTGCATTTAGTGCCTTGTCTTGATTGTGTGCTGTACTCAGAGTAAGGTAGGGAAGAGAAAGACAGGAACTTCACAGGAAAGAATCCTAGCAAACACTACCTCACCTAGGTGATCAAGGTTAATATCGCTGGGATAAAAGTCATGCTGTTAACATGCACTTTTGATATGATGGGTTAAGAATGGCACTTTACCTCTGTGCTCTTGCTTTCTCACACATAGCCTAGCTGGACTACCAGAAAAATCCAAATTAAGGGTCATTCAATAAAATATATGACCAATACTCAGAGAAGTTGTCCTAGACCAGGGGAAACCAAGGAGACAGGATGGATACCTAAGTATAATGGAGTATCCTAAATGGGATCTTGAAGGAAAGAAAACATCATTAAGAAAAAACAAACAAGTGAACTCTTAACAAGTTGTAGTTAGTGAAAACAATGTGCTGTTATTGATTCCTTGGTTATGACAAATGTACTGTAGGTTGGTCTTACCAACTGTGGGAAAGGATATGGAACTTTCATACATGATAACAGTCATGTTGGAAAATAGTTTCATTGTTTCCTAAGAAGTTGAACTTAAACCTTCCATGTGAAACAGCTACACTGCTCCTGATGAAAGCATATGTCCACAGAAAATATTGAATACCAAATATTCCTAGCAGCTTTATTTGTAACAGCCCAAAATGGGAATGACGCAAATGTCCATAAGCAGATGAATGGAAGAACAAACTGTGGTATATCCATAAAATGGAATATTCCTCAGCAATAAAAAGGAATTCAATATATTTTAGTGAGGCACTCAAGAAGGTGAATTTCAAAACATATGCTGAAAGAAGCCTGACAAAATAGAATACATAGTGTATGATTCCATTTCTGTAAAATGAACAAAAATGTCCTGCAAGTGAACAAAAAGTGCATCAGTAGTTGCCTGGGGCCTGGGGTGAGTGATGGGGCAGAAGGATGGATTACATGGATCACAAGAGACTTGTAAAAATGCTGGGCATATTCATTATCTTAATTGTAGTAATGTTTTTGTGAGGGTACACCTATGTTAAAACTCATCAAACTATACACCTTAAATAGGTATAATTAATTTTACATCAATTATACTGCAATAAAGCTGTTCAAAAATAAGTATAGGTACTCTCTACTATAGTTTCTGGGCCAATTACCCCAAGCCCCACAGATAAAAGATTTTCCCTTCCTGAAGTCAAGAGCCCTCCTCCCCATAGCCTCCTAGAATGACTGACAGGGGAAATTTGATTTGCTTCAAGGAAAACCCTGCTCTCACCTACAGAGCTGTGCTCTGTTCCTTTGTCCCTCAAAAGAAAATCAAACAATAATTCAACATCAGAATATTTTCTAATATCTTGGTTATTCATTCTTAAGGCCCCATGTGAGGCATCAAAAAGACCAGAATAGTCTGGGTTCAGCACAATACTTTTCTATCTGTCTTCTTCCATACAAAGCTTCGAAAAAGTTTAAATTATTGCTTTAACTATAGTGACCTACTTACACATATAATCTAAATCCACAAATATAATGTCAAATCATCTAAATTTTGACTCTTGGTTTAATATTGCAATTTAAGCTATCTTCTGATATAACTATTAATCATCTCAGTTTTTAAATTTTTATTAACTTTGTTTTGCTATTGAATTTCATTATATTTCACTCAAAATAGTATTAATGCTTTTCTGTTAATCTGAAAGTGACTATCTCACTGAGTCACTTTATGTGAGAGGACATCTTAACGGATATTCCACCTGGGTATTTGCATATGTACATTATTGCAGGAAGTTTGTTCTCTTTGGCTGCCCAGAATTCAATCAGATTGAATTCTGATTTGATTAGAATATTCTGATTAGAATATTCTAGAGAGACAAGCCCCACAATATTCTCTCCCCATACCTTGGAAGGTAAACGCACTCAATTGACTGATCCTTGTCCATTTGTATACTTCTGCTTAGAAATAAATCTTGGGGGTTTTTCCCTGGGTGGCTCAGTCATTAAAAGTCTGCCTTCAGCTTAGGTCATGATCTCCATGTTGGGATCAAGCCCCGCATCAGGCTCCCTATTCAGCGGGAAGCCTGCTTCTCCCTCTCCCACTACTGCTGCTTGTGTTCCCTCTCCCTCTTTCTGTCGAATAAATAAATAAAATCTGAAAGAAAGAAAGAAAGAAAGAAAGAAAGAAAGAAAGAAAGAAAGAAAGAAAGAAAGAAATCTTGGCATTCATTTATTTGGCAACATCCAGTGGCTTGGATATATTCTACCGGGGGTGGGGGGGAATGTGCAACCAGTGGCAGCATCAGAAGCAGGCCATTCCTGCTGCATGTCCTTGACTGAGGATCTTCTTGCCTTTCCTGTCTATTATATTAACAGGTGTTTGTCACATCTTTTTCTCTATATCCTTCCATTAAACTACTGTTCATCTTCAGTTAGTTCCAGTCAGTTTCTGTCACATGCAGTTAGGAATCTTGAATGATACACATATGTACCTGCTCATATATCAATGCAGTTTAGGCATTTCCTGTTGGGTCCTGGTACAAAGCGGCTCTGTATTTTTGGTGATGCATGGCAGTAGAAAGAAGATTGGTCTGAGAGCCAGACAACCTCAAATTCCTTATTGTAGTAGCTAAGAGCATAGGCTTTGAAGTCACCCATGAGTCCATATCTCAACTTCTCCAAACTTGGAGCAAATTATTTGTTCTCCCGTAGCCTCAGTTTCTGCTTCCATAAAATGGCAATAATGATAACCCCACCCTTACAGTGAGAATTAAATAATTCATGTACATAGAATATTTAGAAGAGTATCTGGTACATAATAAGCACTTGGCAAATGTGTGTTATTATTGCTGTTGTTATTGCATTTTTACTATGGAGCCTGATGTTCTGTGTTTGAGTCCCAGCTTATTAATTTTGTGACACAGAGCAAATGATATATACTATATATTAATTATCTCTATAGACATGTGATATATAGACATATACGCATACACACACACATACATGGGGTGTGTGTGTGTGTGAGTGTATACATATATGTATATATATGTATGTGAGTGTATACATATATGTATACACACACACACACACATATATATATATACTATTTCATTTTGGGTTCTGTCGTCTATACAATCTGGAAAATAATATTATTAAAGAGTTAATAAGTACTTAGCATAGTATCTGAGGACACACTACAAATATTAGCTACTATATCAATGACTGCATCACTGCATGTCCTTGGGCCTTGCAGTCCTTCTCCACATAATGAAGATACTGAAACTAAGTTAAGTTGCCTGTTTATTGCAGGTTTGAAGTAATTCTGTGTGTTCTCCTGAGTGTCTCATGTCATAAATTCAAACAAAGTCTTGACATTCTAGGGCCTGTTTCCTCAAAGTGTGTCTGGACACCTACTGAATCAAAAACACCAGAAAAGTGTGTTAAAATGTAGATTCCCAAGGCTCATCCTAGATGACTGAATTGGAATTTTCATGGTGTGACCTAGGACTCTACATTTTAAAATCCACCCTCTGGGTGATCTAGGTTCTAACATTGGAACAAATTTTAAGTAAATGACTTATGAGGATTAACCAGAAATATGTGAGCATAAATCTAATTAGAAAAGAGTATGTGTTTGTCCGTG
Organism: Enhydra lutris kenyoni; assembly: GCF_002288905.1. Classification (NCBI taxonomy): domain Eukaryota; kingdom Metazoa; phylum Chordata; class Mammalia; order Carnivora; family Mustelidae; genus Enhydra; species Enhydra lutris. The sequence goes on from NW_019154128.1 coordinate 5,923,360, forward strand.
TTTGTGTATTGATTGTCAGGAATAGATATCAGATAGGCCTAAAGATTAATCATGTTAAGAGAATGTATAGTCCTGGGGATAACTTGATGAAAGAAGCTAATGATGTATTTCTCCATATGAGTTACTTTTGTTGCCAGTCCTAATAGATGTTTAGTCAACATGATGTTTACATCTTTTTGACTTGAATTTCTCTTGCAGTTATTGATTGGTTAAAATTCAATCAAAATGATGACAAGACTCCTCTTTTTTCACTCAGGTGACTATGGCAGGCATCATGTACAGTAGCTGTCAATTTTTGAGAAACTACTCAGTGCTAGAAACTCCATTATTTACTTTATATACATAATCTTATTTAATTCTTACATAAAGGGTTATTAGTCATTTTTGGGTAACAGAAAATGATAGAAAAGAAAAGAAAAGAAAGAACAAGAACCAGTACAGTTTAACATGTTGCCCCAAATCTTGCCTATAGTAGATGCTGTGGCTGGAAAATGAGTCCAAGTCTCTCTGACTCCAAACTGGGGCTTGTATTTTAGAGAATGGTTTTTATTTATTTGCTTATTTATTTAAAGATTTATTTATTTTTAGAGAGAGAGAGAGAGAGAGAAAATCCCAGGGGGTGGGCGTGGACAGAGAGAGAGGGAGAGAGAATCTCAAACAAACTCTCCGCTGAGCATGGAGCCCAATAAGGGGCCTGATTCCATGACCCTGAGATCCCGACCTGAGTCAAAACCAAGATTCTGATGCCCAATGGACTGAGCCACCCAGGTGACCTAGAGAACCATTTTAAAGTACATCTTAAAGTACCTTTAGCTACCTTTGTTCATCATCAGAGAAAGTTGATAAGTTTTAATGCAAAAAATACTTTCCCAAACCTATACAAACACTAGTCCTTTATTCTGTATTTCTGTGTGTGACTTGATATTGAAGGGAAAGAGGGGTTAGGAAATCCTCAACAAGAAATATACGCAACATTTATAACTATAATCAAAACAAGAGTTCAGAAAAGGGAGCAGTCTCTCAGATATATCTAAACCCCAGCAAAAGACTCTTTCACAATATTTACTCAGAAAAAGGCTGTCAAAAAGACAGGGGCCACCCAACCACCAATGGACTTCAAGTCATGGACATAGAAGGAGAAAGTTAAAAATGAACTTGTTCATTTGTGGAGGAAGCACTCCAAGAAGTGTTTACAGATAAAGTTGACCTTTGAACAACATGGGAATTAGGGGTGCTGAACCCCACAAAGTGAAAAATCTGTGTATAACTTTTGACTCTCCAAAAACTTAACTACTATAACCCAGTATTAACCTTACAGATAGTATAAACACCCAATTAACACCTACTTGTATGTCCTATGTATTATATATGGTATTCTCACAATAAAGTAAACTAGAGGTAAGAAAACATTATTAAGAAAATCATAAAGAAAAGAAAATACATTCATAAGACTGTACAGTATTTATCAAAAAATATCTACGTTTAAGTGGACCCATGCACTACAAACCTGTGTTGTCTACAGGTCATTGTATTTCAATATTTTTTCCTGAAAATTTTTACCATCGATGTTTCTGATTCTTTGATCAGATACCATCTGATTCTGATTCTCTAAAAATTGAATATAACTAGTAACCTTGCAAACCAGTAGCAGCCGTAATCCCTCAAAGTCACAAAAACTCCCATTTATAATTTCCAAAGAGTTTATTTAATATAAGTATAATCAGTTACTATTTGTAAATGACCTTCAGACATGTATTAAACCTTCTCTGTTTCTATTTCCGCATCTGTAAAATGAGAAGAATAATGCCTAATTGAGTAGATCATTCTGAGGAGTAAACAAGTTGCAGCATGTAAAATGATTATAAAGATGTTTAGCACATAATAAGGCCTAAAATAATATTGTTAGTATTATGCTTGACTCAATAACTTTGCCAATATCAAGTTACTATTATTATTGTTGCTATTAGTACCTCAAATGTGAGACAACTATAAGGATGTTGCCTGTGTGTTCCCAAGGCAGTGTATGAAGGGACAGAGCAAGGAAACATCTTCCTGAAAATAAGAGTGATAATGTCAGGATCAATTGCTGAGTTATTAACAAATTCTAAATATGAAGCAAATGAGGGAGCCCAGAGGCATCTGTAGTAGTCAGACTCTAATCAGAACCATGGACAGTGAATGGTGGTGCATTCATAGAGGTATGCTGGAGTTCTACGTGATGGTTAATGCTCACAGTGTAATCTGTTATTGGTTTTGAAATCCTTGCAAATTAATTTTCTTGAATGTATATGTAAATTATAACAAGTGACACCCTTCATCTTAAGAAATATGGTGCTTCTCAGAAGTCAGGTCAAATGACAATTTATGGAAGATCGAAATGTTTGCAAAAGATTCTATTTGGAAGGAGAATCAATGACTTCTCTCCCAAGGCTGTAAGTTCAGGTTTTGTTCATTGTGCTTTCTGGAAATAAAATATATCTAATTTGGTTTTTGCTTAATGAATAAGCAATAGGAGGAAAGACACAAATTACCAGTTACATTTGAAATGAGGTCATTTTCAAAATCATTAATCAAGAGTAAAAATATCTAAATAACCTCAATGGTTTAGGGGAATGTGAACCTTGTAAACCTGTATTATTAGGGGCAGAATTACAGTAAGTTTTTCATGTACTTATTCCTTCTTTCCTGTTTTATGGATATGGTATGAGTACTTATGTGTAATGCCTATTTAATTAAAATGATGAGGTTTTTAAAAAACTAATATGCTTTTGTTAAGATTTTGCAGCCTCCTTTAAAAATCTAACTATGCTCTATTAACCAGCTTTGAGTAGTAAAAAGCCGTTCTCTAGCCTGCTGAGTAAATATGAATTTCACAGTTAAATACATAAAATAAAGATTACATCCAATGGTCACGAGGGACATGTTTTTAGGAGTATACTAATTAAACTACATCCTTCAGACAACATGTTTCTATACTTACTAGCAATGAACCATATCTGATTGGTCATTAAGTAATTAGGAATGCTAATGTAAATAAAGTGCCATTCAAATGGGGCTTCAGACTGGAGATGAATCATATATTCTGTCTTCTGGTCTGAACTGTATACAGATCAATCAAATAAAACACCCAAAAAAAGAGTACTTAAGACCAAAAGCAAAAGATGGTGCCATCTGTCATTTACTGCTAAATAGACCCTGTATTGTTAAGCAGCGTTATTTTTAAAATTTTACTGACAATTTAAGTGTTATAAACAACTTGAGGAAAAAAAGGACTGAAATTGTGACCCTACATTTTTCTATGCTTTTGTAATTTACATTTCTATGTGTGTGTGTGTGTGTTTATATGTATGTGTATGTCTGGTTCCTATGAAATGGCAAATGTGAGAAGTCAGAGAATTTACAGAGTCACAAAGATGGTGAGATAGGAATGGAAAATTAACTGACACTGGACTAGAAAGAGGGGAATACTGACTAAAAGTTGGGAAGTGGAGCAATTAGAAGAAAAAGAAATGAGGAAAATTGGCAAAGTGTTGAAACTTATAAAACTATATAATAATAGAATGGAACTCAAAACCTCGGGATCAGTAATCCTTAAATATGGAATATGTGTCAAGAAAATTTAATGAAAGTATTTACTTAAGTGTTAAAAAAATAGGAAAAATGATACATGGTACAACGATTTTAGAATGAATTAGTACCAAAAAATCTTTAAATACTGGAAATTTTTCAAAAGGATGATCCCTTGCTTACATTGGTAATAACTACTTACCTGGCATCTGGTAGGTGCCAAAAAACTTTGTTAAATTAATTAATGAATGAACTAATTATGCAAATTTCAACATAAGACATGTCCTTTTTCTAGAAAGTAAATAAAAAACCAAATATTTTCCATACGGTATTTTGTCACAGTGACAGCCTTTTAATAATTTTCCTGCCACTCCTGTTCCTTTATGTCATCTTTTGCTGGGGCACAATTTACATTCAATAAAGTGAATAAAGTGTATTAAGAATGAAGCTTGATAATGCCGTGCATAAGCACATAGCCGATAATATCACACAAATAAACATTTAGCACATTTCGATAACACTGAAGAGTTTCATCTACCTTTTGTTTGTCAATATCAATATCTTTATAGATAATCATTTATAGTTTTTATTTCTTGAATTTTTTTTAAAGATTTTATTTTATTTATTTGACAGAGAGAGATCACAAGTAGGCAGAAAGAGAGAGAGAGGAGGAAGCAGGCTCCCCGCTGAGCAGAGAGCCCGATATGGGGCTTGATCCCAGGACCCTGAGATCATGACCTGAGCCGAAGGCAGAGGCTTAACCCACTGAGCAACCCAGGTGACCCATTTCTTAAATTTTTTTTAAAGTGAAGTCATATATTTTGTGCATTTTATATCTTCTTTCAGTCAACATAGTATTTTTAAGATTCACCCATGTCATTATGTACATCAAAAGTACACATATGTATGCATATTGTCATGTATGTACATGCAATGTTTATGTCATACATATAAAATATGTGTCAGACACATACAAAAAGTAAGTTGTTCTTTTTTATTGCTGCACTGCATTCCATTATATGAATACATTAGAATATTTTTATCCATTCTCCTATTGAAAGGCATTTAGGTTTTTCCAGTTTGGGTTATTATGGGCATTCTTGTACAGCTTTTTAGTGGATATGCTGACTCATTTCTCTTGAGGATGTGTGCAAGAATGGAAATGATGGGACATATATTAGGATGTATTTAATGTGTTTGACACTGTCAAACTTTTCTTCAGGATCATTGTACCATTTTACATTCATTCAAAGTATGCCATATACTCACATTAACATTTTTTATTTTATTTATCCTGGGAAATACGTGGCAATACCTTATGATGGTGGTGGTAATTCACATTTTCCTCATGTCCAATGATGTGGGGTAAATTTTCAAATGGAAATTTGTACGTCTTTTTGAAGGAAAGTTTTTTTTTTTACACATATGGTGCATTTTTAAACTCTTGACTGTTTTACATAACACAATTCATTAAAACTTATGAAAAAATATTTGAGAAGCCTCATAATGTAAAAGTGGAAGTTAAAGTAATAGGCTTCTAGAACAAAGGTCAGTAAAGGCCAATCTGGTCTGTACTTGTCTTTGTTCTTAATTTAAAGGACCTGTAAATTTACATCTAGTCTTCAAATATAACACAGATACCTTCATGGGAAAAAAACAAAAACTCAGCAACTTAGAAATAGAAGGGAACTTCCTCAACTTGATAAAAAACATCCATTAAAAATCCATTGCAATTATCATATTTAAGGGTGAAAATAGAAAGCCTTTCCCCAAGATCAGGCCCAAAACAATGTCCTCATCATTCATATTTAACATTTTAATGGACATTTGAATCAGAACAATTAGGCAAGCAAAAAGAATGAAAAACCTCCATATTGGAGGAAGAATTAAAATGATCTAAGTGAGTTAAGATCAACTTACAAAAATCAAACTATATTAAAAATCTGAGAATGAAATTAAGAAAACGATTTCATTTATAATTGCATCAAAAAGAATAAAATACTTAGGAATAAATCTAACAAAAAAGTAAAAGATTTGTACACTTAAAACTACAAAACACCATGAAAGAAATTAAAGAAGACCTAAATAAATGGAAAAACAGTAACACTGCCCAGATTTGATTGCATATTCAATGCAATCCTTATCAAAATCCCAGCTAGCTTTTCTGCAGAAATTGACAAAGTGATCCCAAAATTCCTATGCTAATTCAAGGGATCCAGTATAGCTAAAATAGTCTTCAAGAGATCAATGATGAAGGATTTACACTTCTTGATTTCAAAACTTATAGCAAAACTACAGTGATCAAGACTGTCTAGTATGTACTTGAAACTTATGTAACAATATACTCTATGCCATTATCAACTGGAATTAAAATAAAAACTTTTAAAAAAAGAGGAGAAAAAAAGGCTTCATGGTACTAGCATAATGATAGATATATAAAGTAATGGAAGAAAATTTAGAGTCCAGGAAGAACTCTTAGACTTATAGTCAATGATTTTCAACAAGGTTCAAGACAACTCAATGAAAGAAAGAATAATCTTTTGAAAAAAATGGTGTGGGACTAACAGAATAACCATGTGCAAAGAAATGCAGTTGGAATTCTACTTCAGACCATATTTGTCTGAAATTAAGACCAAAATTAAGTCAAAATGGTTCAACTACCTAAATGTAAGAGCATTTAAAATTACAAGTTCTTAGAAGAAGACATAACCATGAATCTTTGTGACCTTAGATTAGGCAATGATTTCTTAGATATGATACCAAATCACAAGCAACAAAATAAAAAGAAAGAAATATTGGACTTAACCCAAATTTAAAAAGGGTTCACTTCAAAATACATTATCAATAAAGTAAATAAGACACCCCACAGAATGAAAGAGAATATTTGTAAATCATATGTGTCATGTAACAAAAGTATTTAGAACTCTTAAAACTCAAAAATGGAAAAAAAAATCTAAAAATGGGCAAAGTATTTGAATAGATATTTCTCTAAAGAAGATTTACAAATGTCTAATAACCACATGGAAAATGTTAAATGTCATTAGACATTAAGAACATGTAAATCTAGACTAAAGCACAAGGAGATACCACTTGTTACCCACTGCGGTGGTTATAGTCAAGAAAGATAAAAACAAGTGCCGACAAGGAACTCATCCAGGTCCGTATGTGGTGGACACTGAGATCCTCTTATATTGTCGGTGGGTATGTAAAATGGCACATTTGCTTTAGAAAACAGTTTGATATTTGCACAAAAATTTAGAGTTTTCTTACAATCCAGTAATTCCTCTCCTAGGTAAACATCCAAGAGAATTAAAACATGTATATGTAAAAACTTGTAAACAGATATCTATCTTTAGATCACCCTTCATAGTAGCCAATCTGACTACCAGGACATTCACACTGACACAATCTCCTGATCTTCGTTACATTTTTTTCAGTTTTAAGTGTGTGTATTAAATCTTACACAATTTTATCACATATTGGTTTGAGGGTCTCCTGGCATAGTCAAGTTACAGAACAGTTCCATCACCACAGGTGTTCGTCATTTTGCCCTCTTACAGACATAGCCACCACCTTCCCAACTGTTGTGTCTGGGTAGCTGAGAATTGGGAAAAGAGATGACATCATCTTCTGCCACTGGGTGAGAACCCTGAGACATGCGTGGGGTGGGGATGCCTTGCTTGGCTTCCTTGGCTGCCATTGCTGCTGTCAGGGGGTAGGTGGGAAATCAGTTGCCCTACATCCCTACCTCTAATGACATCTATCCTCTCACTGCCTTTGGCTAAGTCCGTACTGAACTTCCCCCTCCTAGCCCTTTGACCAAAAGGAGCAGGTTTTACTTAGGTATGTGTATATGTTTGTTTGTTTTGTGTCTTCTTGTTGGCACTGTGGATTTCAGGCTCAATGGTGCCCAATCAGGGACATAAGAGAGTTTAAAAAAGAAAATCCAAGGAATTCAAGGTGATGTGATTGTTTGGGTCCTGAGTTCCCTACCCAAGACAACTTTTTTCCACCCACCTCTAGTCCTTTTACATTTGTCTGCTGAATAATTTCCAGAGTATTTAGTTATAATTATAGGGAAGGAATTGGGAAAATTGAGTTTACACCATCTTGTCCCTGAACAGAAAGTCTCTGTGTCTGTTTTTATAATGGGAGTTTTATTGGAATACAACCATGCTCACACTCATTCTTTAAGTATTGTTTATTGTGTACCAAGGCTACAGTTATAGCTGAGTATTTTCAACAAAGATCATAAGACTTAAGAAGTTTAAAACATACCATGAAGCCCTTTACAGAAAATATTTGATGTGCCTTGCTCTACAAGAGAACATGTGAATATATATACATGACCTTAGAATTAGCAAAGATTTCTTAGAACCCAAAACTCACCAATCATTTAAAAAAAAAAAAAAGGTAAATTGGACTTTAGCAATGAGAAAAGCTGTCCTCCAAAGTAGGACTTCAACATTATTATGCCTTTCAAAGAGTCACCTGGGGGGCACCTGGGTGGCTCAGTGGGTTAAGCCTCTGCCTTCAGCTCAGGTCATGATCTCAGGGTCCTGGGATGGAGCCCTGCATCGCGCTTTCTGCTCAGCAGGGAGCCTGCTTCTCCTTCTCCCTCTGCCTGCCTCTCTGCCTACTTGTGATCTCTCTCTCTGTCAAATAAATAAATAAATAAATCTTAAAAAAAAAAAAAAGTCAAAGAGTCTCCTGGGCCATTATCAAAACAGAACACTGTTTATCTGTACCTGATAAGTCTACTAATGTAGCATCTTTATTAAATCACATAAGAACACAAGTGAATGCCCTGAGTGATCCAAACTCCAGCCTGGGGACTTGGTAACTATTAGGGGTTCAGATCATGAGACTCTTAATGGAAAAAATATGTCACTGATTTTGGGGAATTATTGTCTTAACCTGTGTTTTCTTTTGCATATGCCTTTGTTGTTGCTGTGGTATTTGCCCCCTTTACAGCCAGATAGCTACCAAATGAGCCACCTTCATCTAGCAACACCCCTTGTTGACCACTCAGGGCCCATTGTGGGAGAGGAGGATGGAGCGTTGGAGTAGGTCATCTAGAAGACAAGACCATTGGTCGACCTACTGTCTGGACCCCAGCAATTGGAGGCTCCTCGTCCCCTCTCCTGTCCTTGGAATGTGAGTTTCACTTGCCTTGCCTGCTCCCACAGCCTGTTCTAAGAATACAGCGCTGATATAGAAAAGTCATTTTGAGACCACCTGGATGGTATACATGACTGAACTCAGTTAAAGCTTCTATATAAACTTTGAAGATTTGACAGGTAGATGTGGAGATCTACTTGTCTTACTGCTGCCCAAGACAAGCCTCATAAGTAAGTTTCCATGCTCATCAGAACTGCCACCTGCCAATTTGGAGTGACTTACCTCTTTCTTTGGGCTCTCTCTGCCCTGTACTTATGGAGGCAGTTTCAGATTACAACTGGGAAGCTCCCAAGGAGGTTGAAAACTAACACGACGGTATTGGTGGATTTAAAATTATTGAGATATGGCAATATGAAAACATATCTAGATATTTTATATTAATTCTTATGGAAGTAATTCAGTACGGAGTTTATTTACCTGGAACCTAATCTCAGTGTATAATGATTACCTTATATGACCATATTTCTTAACAGGGAACTCTATAAATAAACAATGCATTGTTAGAATTATAGGACTCATTAGTAAAAACTTTCTACTTATCAATTTGTAAGAAATGTAAGTTGATTTACTTTCTCATTACCTAGGAAGTGTTTTTCATACGCCTGACTCATCTCTGTTCTGTTCTTTGTACAGTAAATGAAGTTATAAGTCCCATGAAGTAATAAACTACAAATTATAATGCTTCATTGCATAGGCAAGTAACAGGAAATGAGTTATGAAGAACAAAGTCCTTGTTACACAAGCTTCGATAATCCTTAATTCTGAACAGGGAAATAGCCAATCAGTTGTGTAGGGGTCTATAAATAAGTAGGATAATAAGCATTTGAATTGTCATTGACATGCGTTTTTATTTTAGAAGGGAGAACTATCCAGAGAATCAGTGAGAAGTCAGCTTTCTAATGAGTTACACAAACTTCATATTCCCTTCTTTTTAAATCTCTAGTAAATTTGGTCTTCAGACTACCAGGAACTTGTAAAAATAAGCGTGCTGGGCAGTAATAAAATGCAGTTTTCTAAGTGGAGGATTAGAACATCACACCAAGATAACTGAAAGTTTTTAAGTGTTGTCCTTGCCTTTTCATCAAGCAGATGATGAATATGCAGGTGATAGCTGCATGTGATTGGACCTTGTGTCCATGTGATGTATTTGTAAGGGCTGCCTTAGAGCAATGTGTGTTCAATGGCCGGGGAGTTCTGAGGTAAGGAAACAAAAGTAAGACATGACGGTGTTTACAGTTTGGCATGAGTAAATTTGTTCTCTCTTTTGACTGATGTTATTAATGAATTTATTTTTAATATCAGTGTATTAAAAATGGGCCTAGGTACATACTTTCTAGAAAAGAGAAATAAAAGTACTGGAAACCTTTACAGTCCAGGGCTTCCTGGAGAAGTGATGAGTCCAGATCTAGAGGAGGAAGTATATGCATAAGCCTAGGACATCTGGTTATGCCCCCAAAATAGAGAAGGTAATACATATTGATATCATGTAAGCAAAAATTATAACCTGTCTGAAAGAGCTTCCACTAGCCAAAGATGGAATAGTTTGAATATCAAGAAGAACAGGGACTGAAATGAATACAAAAAGGCAAATTAAAAAAAAAATTCATGAGATCAAAATGATATCCAAAAAGAAAAAGGCACTCATTGGTCATTTAGTATTATTCAAAAAAATGGTAAATAACTGAAATTCTTGATGAAGTATTTATCCTGGTTTTTCTGAAGAAAATTTCCTGTAGGGTAAACAGACTTGGTAAAGGAACTTTTAAGATTAAAATTTCAGCTAATAAATGAAAAATGAATGATTTTGCTATTCTACATGCATAACAAATCTGGGCAGTTACTATCCATAAATACCAAAGCAATCAGATGAATGTTTGCAAACTTGGTAAGGGAGGCATCACCAAAATGGATTCCTGATGAATTTCTGAATCCATGGGCCAATCTTAACAGCACTAAAGGAGAGCTCGTATATGCTATCTGGTATGATGCCATGAAAGTGCACACCACTTTGAATTCTCTCTCTCTCTCTCTCTCTCTCTCTCTCTCTCACACACACACACACACACACACACTCTCTCTCTCTCTCTCTCTTTCTCTCTCTCTTTGTTTCTCTCTGAACTGAAATCTAAGTCTCAAGGTATGAAAACTACCAGGTGACAGGAAATAGAAAAGAAATAGAAAGGAAATGACATCACAGGAAAGCATGCAACCAAATCCAGATATTCAGCATTCTGACTGACAAAGAATTCAGTTTCATCAGTGAGTAAACAGGAGAGCAAAAAGGGTGAAAAGCTATTATAATGTACATAATATTTAAAAGACACATTAAGATGTAGTGTGTAGACCTTAATATACACAAAACCCTCTTAGAAATTTTTTGGTAGATAATCCCAAGAACTTTGAATATCTAATGGCTTTGAGGTCTTATTTTCTTTAGATAGTTATCTATTAATAAAAAATGTATAAGTATTTGTGGTTTAAAAGGTACATTTTTCTGTGTTTTGCATTATAAAGTATTGCCTATAGTAAGGTTATATTTTATAAAATATTTTTTGAATTATGAGAGTAATAATTTAAAAAATATGGAGGCAAGAAAGATGAACCTAGAGTGAATAAAATACTGAATATTGAATATTTTTTTAAAAAATACCTAACGGGTATGTGGAGAATCACTGTGTTCTTTTCACTACATTAGTGTAATTTTGAAAATATCCAAGAAATAAGTAAAAAAAGAATATGACCCAGAAATTATTTAGTAATCAAATCTGAATTTTCCAGGTGTGTGAATATATTAATTCCCCTAGAACTTAGTGGCTTAAAACAGTTATCTGTCACTGTTCCTAATATGAGGAAATTGGGAGTGGTGTGACTGACTGGCTCTGGTTCAGGATCTCCTGAAGTTTCAGTCAAATGTTGATAGGGCTTCATTTTTGCTGTAGGCTGGGAGATTACTCCCAAAATGGTTCACTCATACATCTGTCCTCTGGAGACTCCTGTTATTCACTGGCTTTCAGGAGACCCCTGAGTTTCTCACCCTGTCTGTATCCTCATCGAGCTGCTCCCTGGTCCTCCAGAGAAAGTAATCCAAGAGATAGCAAAAAGGATGCCTTGATGTCCTCTTATCACCTAGTCACAAACAGGACATAACAAACCTCTGGTCATAATCTACCAGTGACCCAGACCAACTATAACACAATATGGAAAGGATGATACACAAAAACTGAATTCCAAAATTCAAGGATCATTGGGGCAATCCTGAAAGACAGCAACCATAATGGGATTATTATATGATTATTATTGTTATTGTTGCTGCTAATTTCTAGTTCAATTTTATTTTAGCCAAAAATTTGGTTTGCATTGCATCAATTCTCTCAACTTTTCTAGACCTTCTTTGTGACCTAGTATTTAAACATTTAAAAAATATTTTGTAAAGCTTCCATAAATGTGTCATGTGACTTATATGGAGGACATAGTCTCTGTTCACAGGTTTCTATAAATTATCTTTGGGATCACACTTTTGATTCTGCCTTCCAAGGCTTTTACGCTATCATAAGTTATTTGTCTGCTTTATCTACAAGTTATTTGTAGACCTATGCAAAATCTCCCATATTTATTGTAAATTCATCTATTTATTTTGTAATGTTACTTGTCTGCTCTCCCATATTGGAAGGTCAATTTGTTTAGCTTTACTTTTTTTAAAAGATTTTATTTATTTATTTGACACACACAGAGAGAGAGAGAGCACAAACAGGGGGAGTGGCAAGCAGAAGGAGAGGGTGGAGCAGACTCCCCGCTGAGCAGGGAGTCCGACACAGGGCTCAATCCCAGAACCTGGGGAAAACCTGACCTGAGCAGAAGGCAAAGGCTTAACCTACAGAGCCACTGAGGCACCCCATATAGCTTTAAATTTTTATTTTATGATAAACATATTTCTATCCCAGCTTCTTATTGATAAAGATTTGTGTGGTTTGTGTTTTTCCATCCTTTTGGTCACTTGCAAGCATCTTCTCATCTCCATATCAAGTGTCTCAAATTCCATCAATCACTGCCAATCATTATAGATCTCATTCTTTAAAAGGCAATTTATCTTATTAATCTCTGTTTTCATAACTGAAATTCAGAAGGCAGATGAAAAGAATTTCAATAAAACTGAGAATATGCGGAAGTGGACACAATAATCCTGTTGAGATCCTAGCATTAACAAAAACTTTTGTGATCCAAATAAAAAATGGGGACCATAGACCGCCTTGCTCAGAATGTCACAAATATCTGAGAGCTGTCTGAAGAAGGAAGTTGGGGGTAATGATTTTAAATCAGTTTCCAATTTGAGTTTCAACTGCTAGATCTTACTTATGAAATAAATGATTTGCATTGGAAAACATGTACCGGTTATTAAAAAGAAGGCGAAAATGCATATGACTGGTTTCTTAACAAGAGAGCCTTCAGTATCTTATATTTATATTTTATACTCAGGCCATAATAGATGAAAGCATGGTTTTCATAGAATAAATGACATTGCAGCTCCCTCGCTGTAGGGCTTACTCAAGACATTCCAATAGAGACATAATCCCTTTTGTGCTTCTGAAATTAAAATGAATCATATGCAAAAATAAAGCTAGCCGAGAGGGTCTATGTAGCCCATTATGATTATTATGCATTATAGAACTGTACGCTGTGCTCTGCAATAGGTAAATTGTGCTAAATAAAGAATAGTATTGCTCTTCTGTAATAATTACATTTTACAAAATGCCTACTTGCCAGCAAGTGGATGGAGTGAAAGGAAAAGATTTAGATTCATATTAAAAAAAGTTTATTTTTGAATAGAAGGCAAATTTAACATCAGTACCATCCATTAAAACTCAATTCGACCTGGATATTAGAAAAAGAAAAAGCATAAATAAATGAGGCAGATGTTGGAAATCTGAGTAGGGCCACAAAGCTGTTCTAATAACCAAAATTCAAAATGCGGATGGTAGAAACCTCAACAAAACAGAGGAGACTCTCCAAGACTTTGAGTATTTCTATGCAGATTGGTAAAATGTCCTTATAACAAAGAAAATGTTCTATCACCACTTGAAATATATATATTTTTTACTATTTTAGAGTATAGTTTAGTTTTCTATCAGGGCTTGCTAACTCAAAAAATACATGAAGGTCATGACAAAATCTGTTAGGGACTTGAGATTTCCAAACTAAGAAAAATCCAGATGGAAACTCATTGACTTCTTTATGTTCACCCTTTAAAATAAATTAATCGTGTTGTGGAAACATTATCCACATGGCTCCTGTCTCTCCATGTTCAATCTAGCTTCCTCCCGGTCACAAAAAAAAAAAAAATCCCAATTTAATAAAATCACCTTCTGTCTAAGTCTTGCATACTTGACCACTGAGTATGATGTAAGGGATATTTTACTTTTCAAAACAGAGTCCTAATTTACTCTTTCATTTGTAACTCTTGCTTCCCTCAGCTTTCTCTAAATGAGCATTTTCTTTATTAGCCGCTCTGTCACCCTGCTCAGCTGCTCTCATGTGGTGATTTTGGAACTGCCCTGGGTTCTACCAATCCAGTCACTCCCACTGTCACAGAAGAGCAAAGCACACATCTGATGTAGTCAAAATTAGAAAGTTGAGGAATGGTGAATACATAGAAATATGTCATTCTAGAATAGATAGTAACAGTTATTTTGTCAATGAATTTGTGAGAACTAGGCTATCTGAAGTCCACAAATCAGAGGTGCCTGGGTGGCCCAGTCATTCAGCATTTGCCTTCGGCTCAGGTCATGATCTTGGGGTCCTGGGATGGAGCCCTGCATCCCATTCCTTGCTCAGTGGGGAGCCTGCTTCTCCCTTTGTTACATTTACTTAAATAAGTAAAATCTTCTCAAAAAATAAAGTCTACACATCTATTCACCCTTCCACAGATGTTTACTAAGAACTTACTGTGTGCAGGATATCTTATATGGTAAGGATACAGAGTAGAAATTCCTGCTCTCATGCAATGTCTCTCCCAGGGCAGGATCTCTACCATAACTGAGATATATAATCAGTCATCAGTGGTTTCTTGGAGGTTACTGCTACAGATGAAAAACAAAGCATAAAGATATACAAGAAATATCCCGCATGGTGGTACATTGAAATGTTACATAGTGTGGCTTGGGCAGGCCTGCCTGAGAAGGTGACAGCTGAGAAAACATCCGAAGAAAGTGACCACTGTACTCTGCTGACAGAGGATGTGGCATATTCCGCCAAGGAAGAGTGAGGCCCTGAGGCAGCAATGAGCCTGGTGTGTTTCAGAAACAACCAAGATGCTAGAGCAGTGGCTATGGAGACGCTTGGGGATTTCTGCATGGTTCATAATTTGGGCCGGCATCACAGACATGAACCCTGGGTTTAGACCTGGAGAGCTGGAACAGCATCAAGGCATACTGAAACCGTAAGATGAACAAAATAACGATCAGAAGAATCTGGAAGAAAAGAGAAGAATCTTTAGTCTGAATGAGAAAAGAGAAAAGATTTCCTTAGATACATCTAGGCTTTTTTCTGTTCCTTGAATAGTATGAAATGATTAAAAGTGAATACCAGCATTGGGTTTCAGTTGAAGTTCACACACACAGATGCTCTTAAATAACCTTCACTGGAATCCCTGTTCAACTCTAGATGCCTACCTATTTTCTCTTTCAATGTACAGATTAAGTTCTAAAGGATACGGTCCACATGTTTGCTTCTGCCCCTCTGCGTTCTACTCTGAAAATAACCTTTCACCTTGACAATGCCACTCGAGAAGCACCTAGAAGCCGACACCTGTATGGGAAGGACCCAGCATGCTCCCTCCTTCATGCCAGGACCTGCTCCAGAAAAGTCAAAGGCATGAATTTCTCAGTACAGTTGTGGACTTCTTTTTTAGCGATTTCTTTCACTGATAAGTCTTCAATTCTATACCCACTTGGTTTTTTTTTTTTTCCTTTTTTCTCTTCTCTTCTCTTCTCTTCTCTTCTCTTCTCTTCTATTCTCTTCCCTTCTCTTCTCTTCTTTTTATTCTCTTCTCCACCTCTCTTTTCTTCTCCTTGCCCTACCTTAAGTTACCTTATCTTATTTTACCTTTCCTTTCCTATTTTAAGGTTGCTACATAAAATATAGATGTTTGGTTAGCTACAAACTCCAGACAAGGGACTATTTCCAGGATACTTAAGTCCCAAATATTCCATGAGGCATATGTATACTAAAAGTCACTTGTTATCCAAGTTCAAATTTAAATCCTTCCTTGCATTAAAAAAAATTTAGAAGGACTTTAGATGTACAGAATGATTATAGGATTTCCCATATATCCACAATTTCTGTGTTATTAACATCTTACAAACATTGGCTACAATTAACAAACCAAACTGATGTGATATTATTATGGAATTTCACATTTTATTTGGATTTTCTTAGTTTACAATGATGTCCTTTTCTGTCCCATGTTACATTTAGTTATCATATCTCCTTGGCCTCCTCTCGGCTGTGGCAGTTTCGAAGGCTTTTCATTAGGGTTGAGGACCTTGCTAGGATATGGTCCTTCTGTAAAGTTCCATTTGCCCTTAGGGTTGCAGACTCTACTCATTTTCTTTTCTTTTCTCTTTATTCCCCACCGCCCCCAACACCACCAAAGAGTATCATTTTCAAAGTACTCAGGTCAGCATCTTTCCCCCTACCCTGGTTCAGTGAAGTGGTTGCATATATTTGTAATAAAATTAAATCATTTTCACACATTCTTTATACCATCCTCAAACTCTCTTGACTTCCTAAATGATTTTTTTTTTATTTTAAGTTTCACACTTTGTGCTATAAAATTCAATTTTTTTTAAGTATAGTGTCACGTGTCTACAATTACAACATCCTAGGGAATAGCTTCCCTACCCTTAAAACACAAACAGAGAACAAAACAACAACAACAACAAAAAACAACCAAAACCCTGTGTCAGTGCAGATACAGACATAACTCAATTACTGTTTAACAAAGATACCAAGGTAATTAAAAGCGAAAGGACAGTCTTTCACAATGGTGCTGGAATCATTCATCCATGGTAACAGTTGGGAATACAAAGTATAAGGAAACACACCAATAAGGCAATTGGATTAAAAAAAAAAAAAAGACAGAAACCCCAGTCCTCCACCAATTCAATCCGGTCTCCTCACCCCTCCAAAATCTTAGCAACTACTTACATTTTTAGTGGTTCTAAAGTTTTTCGGGTTCTAAAGTCTTTTCAGAATGCCTTATAAATGGGATCCTACAGTTTGGAACCACTGAGACTGAACCATGTCTATATTAATTTCCTCTATGTCTTTTCCTGGCTTGAGAGTTCATAACTTTTTATTGCCGCATAATATTTTACTGTATGGACACAACATATTTTTGCGTTCACTCACCTATTGAAGGACATACTGGTTGCTTCCAGTTTTTGGTAATTATTAATTAAGTTGTTATAAATATTCACATGGCAAACTTTTGTGAGGACATATGTTTTCAAATGGGTTGGGTAAATACCTAAAGGAATGCAACTGCTGTGTTTTGTGGTAAGTCTGTCAACTCATTTTCGTAAATACTAAAGAATGAGATTTCCGGATCATATGTTAAGATTGTGTTTAGTTTCATAAGAAACTGCCAAGCTGGGGCGCCTGGGTGGCTCAGTGGGCTAAAGCCTCTGCCTTAGGCTCAGGTCATGATCCCAGAGTTCTGGGATCGAGTCCCACTTGGGCTCTCTGCTCGGTAGGGAGCCTGCTTCCTCCTCTCTCTGCCTCTCTGCCTACTTGTGATCTCTGTCTGTCAAGTAAACAAATAAAATCTTAAAAAAAAAATAAACTGCCAAGCTGTCTTCAAAAGTGTTTGCAGCACTTTGCATTCTACCAACAATGAATGTGAGTTCTTGAAGTTCCATATCCTCACTAGTAACTGACATTGTCAATTAAAAAAAAATTTAGTCATTCTAATATATATATATATAGTATTTTATATATATATAGTATTATTTATATATAGCATTATATATATATATCTAGTATTATATATATAGTATTGTGTGTATATATATATATATAGTATTAGTTCATGTTTATATATATAATGCTATATATAAACATGTTAAATATATATATGCTATATATAAACATGCTATATATAAACATATATATATATGTCTATATATAGATAGATAGTATCAGTTCATTCATGTTTAAATTCCCATCTCCTAAAAAAATTGAATTGAACATCTTTTCATATGTGTATTGGTCATCGTACATCTTCTTTGGGGTCCATATTCAGATCCTTTATCCATTTTTTCTTAAATGGAGTTGTTCTGTCTCTTATTGAGCTTTAAGCATTCTTTGTACATGATGGATACAAAGCCTTTTATGAAATATGTGTTTTACTAATACTTTCTCCCAATCTGTGCCTTGTTTTTTTTTTTTATTGCCTTAACAGGAGTTTTACATTTTAATAAAATCCAATTTATCAAATTTTTCATTCATAGGCCATGCTTTGGGTGTTTTACCTAAAAATTATCTCCCAAAATAGATAAAATTAAAAATTTGGCACTGTGTAAATTATTTTTTATTACAAATTTTATATTTTCCTTTATTTATACATATAAGAAAGCAACTGATTCAATATTTATCTTGTATTCTGCTTCCTTGGTATGCTTGTTTTTCAATTCTAGGAGTATTTTGTTGGTGCTTTAGATATTCTACATAGAGAATCACGTCATCTGTGAAGAAAGACTTTAATCCTTCCTTCCTAATCTATATACCTTCCACACACCTTGCATGCCTTATTACCATAATTAAGATTTCCAGCATGATGTATAGATAAGAGGAAAAGCCTCCTTGCCTTGCTCTTGATCTGCCTTGGAAAGCCATCGTGTTTCTCAAGATCAGGAATCATGTTAACTGTAAAATATTTGTAGATATCCTTTGTCAAGGTTAGCGTGTTTCCCTCTATTTCCAGTCTGTTGAAGTTTGTTTTGTTGTCAGGAATGGGCATTGAACTTTGAAAAATACTATTTCTACATTAATTCTTATAATCATATGATCTTTCTCTTTAACCTACTGATATGGTGGATTTTACTGCTTGATTTTTTGAGTGCTGAAACAGACTTGCATGTGAAATAAATCCCACTAACTTGTGGTACACATAATAATTTTTACCCACTATTGGATTAGATTTGATAATATTTTGTTGAGGTTATTTGCATCTCTGTCCACAAGAGAAATTGGCCTGTAGTTGCCCTTTCTTGTAATGCATTTATTTAGTTTTGGTATTAGAGTAGCATAGGGCTAGCATGCAGAATTTGTTACGTAGTAGTACCTGTATTTTTTTTTAAGAGATTGTGGGGAACTGGTGTAAATTCTTTCACCAGTGAAACCATTTTGGTCTGGTACATTTTTACAGAAGGATATTAATTATCAGTTCAGTCTTTAAGTTATAGGCAGTTCACATGACCTATTTCTCCCATGTGAATTTTGGTAGTTGTTAAATTCAACTTAGTTTTCAAATTTGTGGTCATATATTTATTTGTTCATAGTATTCCTTTATTTTTAGCAGTTATGGTATTATTGTAAAAACTCTATTTTGATTGCTGATATTAGCAATTTGAGCCTCCCAACCTTTTTAATTATTTATTTGAGAGGGACAGAGAGCACAGGTGGGTAGGAGAAGGATTCTGGTGTGGGGTTCAATCCCAACACGCTGAGATCATGACCCGAGCTGAAGGCAAACACTTAACTGACTAAGCCACCCAGGCACCCCTAATTTTTTTCATGGTTAGCATTATTGAAAGATTATCAACTTTATTGATCTCCCCCACCAAAAAAAAAAAAAAAAAAAGTTTCAGTTGTGTTGACTCTATTTTTTGTTGTTTTCAGTGTCATTGATTTACATCCTGACTTTTATTATTTCTGTTTTTCCTGTTTGATTTAGGACTGTGTTACCCCTCTTTCTCTACATTATTAAGGTAGAAGCTTAGATTATTAATTTTAGATTTCTTCTCTTCTAATACATGCCTCTTAATGTTTACATTTCTCATTAAGCATTGCTATTGTTATATCTCACAAATTTTGATGAAAGTATTTATAATTGTCTTTACTTCAAAATATTTTTGAATTTTTCTTGAGATTTCTTTGACCAATATGTTATTAAAAGTGTGTTGTTTAATCTCCAAATATTTTAGAATTTTCTAGGGATCTTTTTTGTTATTGATTCCTAGTTAATTTCCACTGTGGTCTCAAAATATATTTTGTATTATTTCTATTTTTTAAAATTTTTAATGTGTATTTTGTGGCCCAGAATGTGTTTATCTTGAGAATGTCCCCTTTGGAAAGAATGTGTTCTTTGGAAAGTCTTTGGAAAGAATGTATATTCTGCTGTTGTTGAACTTAGTATTTTATAAATGTCAATTATTTAAAAAAGTTAATGATAGGACGGGCCAGGTCAAATTTAATCTTATATGATCCCTAGTTGATATATCAATTACTGAAAATGGTGATGGAAGTC
The DNA here is from genome assembly GCF_002288905.1 of Enhydra lutris kenyoni. Classification (NCBI taxonomy): domain Eukaryota; kingdom Metazoa; phylum Chordata; class Mammalia; order Carnivora; family Mustelidae; genus Enhydra; species Enhydra lutris. Next base: position 5,943,632 of record NW_019154128.1, read on the forward strand.
TCAAACCATAATAATGGATTCATTTGTTTCTCCTTACAGGTTTATCAGTTTTTGCTTCCTATATTTTGACACTTCAGTATTAGCTTTTCATTGAAAATTGCTTTCTCTTATTAGGGAATTGACCTCTTCATGAGTGTGTAATGTGCCTCTTTATCCCTGATATTTTTTTGTTGCTCTGAAGTCTGCTTTGTTTGAAATTAATATAGTTATTACAACATTTTTGATAGCTGTTAGCATAGTATGTGTTTCTCCAGATTTTGACTTTTAACCTAGCTGAATATTTATATTTAATGTAAATTTTTTTTGGAGACAACATATCCATCCTGAAAATCTTCATCCTTTATCTGGTGTATCTAGACCATTTATATTTAAAGGAATTACTGATACAGTTGAGTTACTATGTACCATTTTGTAACTACTTTCTATTCATTGTACTTATTTTTGTTTCTTTTATTTCCTTTTTTATGCCATTTTTTGGTTTTAAGATTATTTTATAGCCTACTGTATATCTTTTTTTTTTAAAACGTATCAATATTTCTTGAAAATATTTAAGTGGTTTCCAAGAGTTTGAAATATAATTTCTAAACTACTCTGTGTCTACCCTTGAATAACACTGCATTGTTTCACTTGTAGGGCAGATTTCCTTTGCGGTCCAATTCCCAATTCTTCACTCTCATCCCTGATAACACTGCTATCATTTACTTCACTTATCCATAAACTCTAATCACCCAATACATTGTTACTTTTATTAGTTGAAAAAAGTTATCTGTTAGATCAACTAAGAATAAGAAAAGTAAATGATTTTACTCCTCTGACATTCCTCCTTTCCTTATGTAAATCAAGTTTCTGGCCTATATACTCTACTTCTTCCTAAAGAACTTCTTTTAACATTTTTAATGGCTGGTAAATAATTCCATCAGTTTGGTCTGTTTTATTTTCCCTTCACTTTTAAAGAATAATTTTGCTGTATATATAATTCTAAGTTTATTTTGTTTTACAATACTTTAAATATTTCACTTGAGTCTCTTATTACTTGCATGGTTTCTAATGACAGGTCCACTGTAATTCTTATTTTGTTTATCCACAGATAAGGTGTTTTCCCATCCACATCTGTCTTCTATAAAAATTTTCTCTTTTTTTCCAGTTTGAATGTGATACGCCTAGCATAGATTTTTGTTTATTTTTTATCTTGCTTGGTGTTCTTTGTGATTCTTGGATCTGTGGTTTGGTGTTCAGTGGTATTTTGGAGTTTAATATTATAATTCTTGGCCACTATTACTTCAAATATTTCTTCTGTTTTCTTTCATTTGCATCCCTTAGTATTCCAATTAGGTATAAGTTGCATCTTTTGAAATTATACCACAGTTCCTGCATGTTCTCTCTTTTATTGTTCTTGCTCTCTCTCTTTGAATATCAGTTTAGGAAGTGACTATTGGCGTATCTTCAAGCTCACTAATGTATTTCTTGGTTTTATTCAGTCTATCAAATTCTTCATTTCTGTTGCAGTGTTTTAATTTCTTGCATTTCCTTTTGCTTTTCTATCTCTATGTTTACTTTACCCATCTCTTCTTGCACATTGTCTAATTTTCCATTAGTGCCTTTGGCATATTAACCATAATTATTTTAAATTTCTTGATAATTCCAAGATCCGTGTCCTATCATAGTCTCTTTCTTAAGGCTGACTGGCTTTGTCTCTTTGAATTGAATTTTAGCTTGCCTTTTTTTTTCTTTTAAAGATTTTTATTTATTTATTTGACAGAGAGAGATCACAAGTAGGCAGAGAGGCAGGCAGAGAGAGAGAGGGAAGAAGGCTCCCTGCTGAGCAAAGAGACCAATGCGGGACTCGATCCCAGGACCCTGAGATCATGACCGAAGCTGAAGGCAGCGGCCCAACCCACTGAGCCACCCAGGTGCCCTTGTCTTGCGTTTTTATGTCTGTATTTTTTTCTTGAAATCTGAATATGATGTTTCAAGTATAGGAACTGTGGTAAATAGGCTTCTCGTGTGAGGTTTTATGCTAATCTGTCTAGGAAGTGGGCTGTATTTAATGTTAATCATAGCTGTAGGTGCCAGAGGCTTAAATTCTTCTAGAGTGTTTGTTTCCCCTCTTGGGTCTCAGATTCCCAAGATCTTCTCCTTAGATAGAGTCCACATCTTGCCATTCTTTTAGCCCTGTGATGGTGAGGTGTGGGGGAGGAATCATCTATAATCTTATGATCAAATCTTTTATTGGACCTTTGTCCCTAGTCTGTGTCCTTCACCAGTCTCTCTGGCCCTTGACCCCTTAGATGAGACAGGAAGGCTAGAAGGGGCTAGAGTCAGGGGAATGGCTTTGACTAGAGAGGATAAGGCTCTGGCATGGTCTCTTCCCCTGAGAAGAAGGCCTTTGTTATCCTGAAGGCTCTAGGTGTTCATTCATTTCATAATGATTTTTCTTCTATTTTCCCTGCTAGAGTCAAGAGGAAATCTTGCTCAAATCCTTACACTGCAAACCCAGTGGGGTTCCTGGCAGTAAAGCCTATAAAAACTCTCACTCTCATGACAGTGCACACACAGCTTCCAGCAATTTCTAAGAATTACCGTTTGTGTGCTTTTACCCATTTAGGGCTCCACCACCTTTGTTTCCAGGTAAGAAGATCTAGATGGCAGTTTACCCCATTTCTCTGCTGGGTCCAAAAAACCCATTGATTTTCAGCATTTTTTTCCCATTTTTATTTTTACTTGTTATGTAGACCAAGGTATAATGTCCAAGCCTTCACACATCAGAGAAGGGAGTGGAAATCCTGTCCCAGTCACTTTTATATGGACACTGGAAGTTCCAACCTCTCCTCATCCAGTGGTGACCAAAAAAAAAAAAAAATCTATAGACATACAGCTCCACCTATATGAAGGAAAGAAATAGTGTGAATTCACATAGACCTTTTTTTTTTTTTTGTAGTTGTATTTATGGCCAGTTATGTTTTTATTATTTTTGATCTTTTGATATCTTTTATCAGCATATATACTCCAGACCTTCCCGTGCCCTGCTCTGCTTCTTTTTCTCATGAAGTCCCAACAGAAAGTGAGACACTGATAAGACAAGAGAGAGGTAAGTGGCTATGAGTTGGAAGTGGCCTTGAGGTCATGCAATTGAACCTCCTTTTTTTATGCAGGACTCTGAGGGATGGGAGACATGGAGAGGGATCAAGCCCCCAAGTTCGTGGAATCTCTCTCAATTCTGAGTGATAGGAGCAGGGCTACAAGGCAACTGCCAATTTATTAAGCGATATTCCATAACTAATAGTTACATACAGAATTCTTATGTTTTTGTGGGTCCTAAGGGATCCCCTCCTCTTAATTGAACATTATACCTTCTTAGTAATAGAGTGTTGAAAATATATGAGAAGACATTTGGACTCTGCAGGACTGTCTCCACGAAACTATGTCAGTAGTAATGTAGGTCACATTTTGATCCAAGTGTTAATTGACAGTGTCCTTTAATGTGCATTTTGGGGCTCAGGTAATAGCAGTGAGAAAAACTCATTATAAGCTCGGCAAGAAGACAGTGTGCAGCCCTGTGACATGCCATCTGATGTTAGAAAGGGGTTTTCACTGAATCCATATAGCTTTGCCTGAGGATAAAACCACCCTTTCACCAGCAGGTGGGAGGAAGGCTGCAGTGGCCCATGGAAGTGCCCTCAGGCAGTGGGGTCCCTGTCACCTGCGGTATCACCCAGGCTTTGAAAAGCACTTCTTTCCCTTTTCTTTAAGGATCTAAACCTTTCTTTCTCATTTTGTCCACCAAGGGAAACTGACGAGCATTATTCTCATGTCTCAACGTTTAAAAGGGCTTCCTGTTTGACAGATTTCCTTGTTCCCAGATTAGTGGGTAGAAATGTTACCCTTTGGAAGTCTACATCAATAAAAATCATTTAAATTTCTCTCTCAAGTTTTCGTGGCAGTCTTCAGCCTGTCAACAACACCCTACCCAGCGAGTAAATATTATCATATTTTACTTTCTACAGGACCACTCAAATTTCAATGAAACAAATTGGTAATTAGCTTCCAAAATGAAGGAAATAAATCAAAATGACTAACACGTGACTCCAAATCATTTTAAAAAGCGGTTCTAATACAGCATCGCTGTTCGTTCTCGGGCTGCAGATAGAGCATCTGAACTGTGTGTAAGAAAAGTATAAAGCTGCCTAAACTAAAGAATTTTAATGGACTACCATGAAGTCTAATTTTTTTAAACTGCGTTTCTACTCATTTAATGAAACTAATTTTCTTGAGCACGCACTACGACGGTTTGGGTTCTCCCAGAAGCCGAATCTGAGCCATTCCAGCGCAAGTCGCTTCTCGGAGAGGATATTTCAAGAAACGTTGGTAGAGAATTAGTGAAGTGACACAGGGAAGAGGGAGCAGCCAGTCAAGAATTCATCATCAAGCCAATTACCCATCTGGAGATTCAGAGTTCTCCTACCTCGGGGCAAGAAAGCTTGGGTGCTTATCCAGGGACTCCTTCCACACTGAGGGCGGCTGCTTCTTTGGCTCTCCTGGCTTGCCTTCCTGCGGTCCGGCTGATGTACCCGGCAGCCAGCAAGGGGCCCTCGGCCACAGAAGCATGACTCCGTAGGACAGAGGCCATCAAAAGTGTGGTTCCAAATCCAGCAGCATCAGCATCTCCTGGGGACTCGTGAAAAAAACAAATAATTCCTCTGCTCCCCTCCTTGCCAGCTCATCACACAACACTGTGTTTTCCTCTTCTGGTTGGTCCTCACTGTTCTGCTGCAGAGGTCTCATCGAGGGCCAACTTTTTGCTGTTTTTATAAGGTGAACACTAGGAATTTTCTAAATCCCAGACCTTCTGTCTTTGGAGCTTACGCTCTTCTCTGCCGAAGATCACGCTACAGCAGTTTGCTAACACAGAGTATGTAGGAGCTCAAGCTATTATGGTCCTTGTGGATCTGAAGGGCACTTGCGTGTTTGAAAAATGTTTAATCCACCATCATCCCTGTTTCAGTGTTTGGGTATAAAATTTGAGGGCCAGAGTCGTCTTCCCTCTACAGTTTCAAGGAAGTTTTTAGCTTTTTTCCAAAAAGCTAAAAAGTTTTTAGCTTTTTTCCAAAGCATGTGTTATTGCTTTAGAGAAATCTGAAGCCATTCTCAGTAAAATATTTTGAAGTCTCTGATCTGTAAAAGCAGGTATAATCTTGCTTAAGACTAACACACACACACACACACATAGAGTGAAAGAAAAGAAGAAGAAGAAGAGAGAAAAGATATTGCTGAATTGTAAAAGGAAAATGTCAAGGTGTGTCCAATATTCTCTGAGGAGCCGAGTGTTTGGATTCCTTTTGGTTCCTTTGATTTTGAGATAATGTCAAATTCACAGAAAATGTGCTAGAATAACATGTGGGACTCCCACACATGCTTTACCCAGATTCATCAATTGATTCCCCTTTGTCCCATTGGCTGTATCAATCTCTTGCTACTTCATAGTATGTATTTTTATATATCACATGTAATAAAATCAACACATAATGCTTTTTTATCGTTAAATACTTTGTGGTGAATGTCTACATGACAACAGTAGGAAAAGCCATAAATACTGCTACCATTTTCTAATTCAGTTGTTCCCAAACTTTGTTCAACATTAGAATTGCCTGATGGGACTTTTAACAATCTCTAAGTTCAGGTTACAAACCTAAGAATGAAATCAGAATGTCTAGAGGTGGGAGCCAGGCAAATGGTAAATAAATAAATAATCTAATTATAAACATTAAAGCAATAGATCAAGTACAGGTCATTCAGAAAATGTAATTAAGTCACTGATACTGGCAGTTTCCATAACACTGAAAGTGACATAAAACAGTATGAGCAAGCACTTGAATTAGCTGAGACATCACAGAAAAAATGGAGAATCTTTTTTTTTAATTTCAGAATCAAATAATTTTCCCTAATAACAGATATAAAAGCTTTAAAAAAAAAGGGGGGGGGTCAGTTTGTCTTTTTAATTTACATACACTTTTAAATGTTAGAAGAGTCGCCTGGAGTATTGCCTACCATATGCTGGTCTCATGCAGCTCCCTGTCAGGTGGGTTCCACCCAAGGTCACCCCTGCCTGCAGAGGGGATTCTCGCAACGCCAAAAGTGAGGGAGGATTCATCTGTGAGTAGGAATAGAGGAGGGTGGATGAGGTGGGAGGGAGGAAGCCTGAGGCTGAGCACATGAGGAAACAGATTCAGTCCCAGAAAGAACTGAGGAGAGGACGGAGTCCCTGTAGGTTTTGTTTAGCCCTGAGACTTAAAAAATATTTGAAACCAAAGCTAAGTGCTCTGTGCTTTTAGTTCCAACTATCTATAAAGAGGTCACCATTCTTCAACAGTATTACTATTTTTTTTTCCTTTTTCAATGAGGCAGTGCTATAGAAGTGTAGCCTTAATATTACCTTATTTTATTGCTGATGGCGTAGGCAGAGATTCTGACTTTATTTTTCCCCATCCACTCGGTGCCCAGAGAGAAGTCTCCAATGTGGGACATGGTCATAAATGCACCTTAGGATGCCTAATGCTCTCAGGATTCAGGACCTTCCTCACATCCACCGGCATTTCAATGTCACCTGCCATAATCTCTGTGTAGAGCATACCCCGGTGATGTGTTGGCAGAGCAATTGGATTGTGGTATTATTATTTCTAGATCCAATGCCTAACAATGGTTTTCTCTCTTTGTTTCTTTGCCTTAGCGATTGAAGAGAATTTCCCATTTCTTACATAAAATAACATATAAAATACAATGAGCGGTGTTTCCTTTTATTTTAACACAACAAATACACAGTGATACAAAAGGAAAAACACTCTAACTTGAATGTAGAAAACACAAAGAGGTCAGTGGAAATACAAGTGAGAAAACTCTAAGGGGCTTTAAATCATTAAAGGTGGGGAAGGTGGCTCTTTCCCTCCTGTTGAATGTCCCTCACTATTTTCTGCTTCATTATATCTAGCAGGGTTAGTTCAATCTGTATTTGTAAGTGAAAGGAGTTTATCAGAGGGACACAAACTTTCACTTTTGAGTATCCCCACTAGAGGAGACGATGCCAGTAGGAGATGCTGGGTAAATGGGCTGCCCCAAGGGAGGCAGATCATCCTGCATCATCCCCAGAGAGAATTCAGAGCATAATCAACACTTTCCAGCAAAGAAAAAATCCAGGGTAGATTATACTGCTCAACTGAGAACACTCCTAAGTTCTGACTGTACTTTATGTCCACTCAAAGTTGTTGTTAATAGTACTTCATGATGTTTACAGGCTTCTCCTCAAATAACAGAAGGCTTAATTTGTTCTTAACCAAAGGGCTGTTACTTATCAATTGTTGAGAGGAACAACAGGCAAACGGAGATATTGAAGCATTTGATTTTGAAGGTGACCAAAATGCGTATTACAACTTTTTAAAAGTGTTAAGACCTTTAATAGCAGGTTTAACACACAAAGCCACTAGACCCTAGAAAGGAAAAAATCTTTGTTCTAGGCACGGTGGTCTCCACCCATGGTTGCACAGATGACTCCTTGAGATGTGGTTAAAACTATTAGATTACCCATGTATAATGATTTTACCTTATCATTTTATTTATTTTACCCAGTTTGGGCAAAGTTAAAAAACTGACAACAGGAAAGTCATAAAAAAACAAATAAATAAAATGAACCTCTATATGCCTCCACTTCAATTCACCGTCCGCTAACGTCTTGCTAACATTTACTTAATCATTATATATATAATTTTTAAAATTTACTATTATTGAACTCTTTGAGAGTTGCAGGCTTCAGAGTACCAAAACCCTGAATTCTTGGGGTTTTACACCTCCAAAGAACAGAGATATTTTCCTATACAATGACAGTGTAAGGGCTCAGGAAAGAACTTTGATCCTAGTATCTAGTATAGAATGACAATTGTCGCACTAAAGTCTTATCTATTTTTTCTATTTTTTAGTACTAAAGATCCATATGATGCATATATATACTCTTTAAAACTAGAACAGTTGGCCAATTTATTTGTCTTCTGTCTTTTGTGATGTAGACATCTTTTAAGGGATTAAACCAGTCATTTCACAGAATGGTCTTTCTTTTCCTTAAATTGTTACTTAGATAGCACCAAATTTGCCCTATCAAAGTTTCAATTCAATCACTTTTAGGATAGTTACAAAATTGCGCCACTGCTTTTACAATTTAATCCCAGACATTTTAAGCACCTCAAAAATATACCCCCTTCATATCTGTTATCAGTTACTTCCTCCACCCTCAGCCACTGACAATCACTCAGCTACTTTCTGAATCCATAGCCTGGCCTATTCTGCCCATTTTGTATACATGCTAGATCATGCAATATGTAGTCTTTCCTGTCTGGCTTTTTTTCACTTAGCAAAATGTTTTCAAGGTCCATCCAAGTTGTAGCAGGTGTCAGTATTCCAACCCCTTTTATAGCCAAATACTGTTCCATTGTATGAACATACCGTAAATTATTTGTCCGTTCATCAGTTGACGACATTTGAATTGCTTCTGTTTTGTGTTTATTATGAAATAGATTATGTCCATTTGGGCACAAAGTTTTATGCAGACATATATTTCCAATCTTTTGGACTCTTCATGGGAGTGGAATTGCTGGTTTGTAGAACTCTATAGTTCATCTTTTGAGGAACTAACAAACCATCTTCGAAAGTGGCTTCACCATTTCCTATCCCCACCAGGAACGTATGAATGTTTCAGTGTCTCCACTTTCTTCCCAAGGCTTCCTATTGTCAGTATTTTTGATCATTGTGTTATGACGATATCCATGAGATAAATCCATTATAGGGATAAACATCCTCCTTTTTAAAAACTAAGTCATCTGTGGAGGGAATCTTTGAGACAATCTATCCCATTCTTTCAGATTTCTAGTTTTTCAAGTTTTAAGAAGTTATGTCATGTAACAGCAGTCACATAATTTAAAAAGATAGACATATGTTTAGTTGTGAAGGACCTATACAAAATAGCTTAACTGACGGCAGCTGGTATTCTAGAAGTCCAATTCTTATCTTCATTTCCTTTTAATCTTGTTTTGCTCGTGTTTCACCTCAACCCCTGAACCTCAGATTCATGGCTCTGTACAACTATCTTCTTGGCTTTCTTGGCATCTTTGGGTTTTCGAACATTGCAGATTCCCTCCCAGATTTTATGGAAATTAGCTCTCTTTTTGCATTAGTTGTTTTTTTGTTTTGTTTTGTTTTGTTTTTTTCAGGACTATTGGTTTTAACATTTTCCATCACCTTATTCAGCTTCTCACCTGTTCCTGTCCCCATCACCTTCCCACCCACTCCCGGTGGGTGTGAGTGCATGGGTGTGTGCCCACACGCACACGTGCGCGCGCACACACACACACACACACACACACAGCAGTACGTCCTCCTTGCTCCTGTTCCTTGGTTCCAAGAAAGAAGCAGCTCTGATGCCCAGAACATGCTTCCTTCCTAAAATAGAACTGAATGTACTGGTCATGTTCAGCGGTTTGTGAAGTTCAACAAGAAATTTGTCTGGATCAATAATGCAGTTGTTTATCGTCATATTTTATAGAAACATAAAATAAGTCACACTCTTCTCTAGTCATTTGTCTTGAGCAAACTAATTCATATATATGATATTCATAGATGTATACTCATTGTAATTATATATATATATATAATGTTTATATAATATATATATATATATTATTCATCTATATATCATATATATAGTATTTGCCCCAAAGTTAATTTAAGGTCTATTCATGCTTTCCAGGCGAATGTTCACTAAATTCCTTGCAGCATGATAATGAATGCTACAGTTCAGAAAACACAATTTAACACAGAACTAAGGTATAAGCTCCCGGGACACTCTAATGCTCCAATGCTCAGGGAAAAAGGAAAGCTAACCCATCCATTCATTTACTCATTCAAGATTTATTTAGGCCCTTTTAACTGCTAGACACTATAGTAGGCAAACATAACAAAACGAAAGGCACTGCCTTGTCTTTCTAAGATACAGACACAATATAAATTAATGGGTGTTGTGATGGATACATAAGTATTACGGCATGTGAGCACAGGGGAGGGGCCCCATAGAGCAACAGGAGAGAGCAGGAATGCTGAAGATAAAGGCATGTGATAAAAGTATCTTGGAGATGGCCTTGACACTTGGTCATAAATGATGAATAAGACATGACATCCAGAAGGGATTTGGGCAAGGAGGGAAAACACATACAAAGTTTAAAGGGAATTGCAAGTAATTTGGAAATGAAGTGAGAGAGGATAATAATGAGAATGAATGAAATGAATGAATATGAATCATATCATGGAGGGCTTGGGGACCAAGCCCGAATGCCTTGACATTTTACCCCAAAGGGAGTGGAGCCTTGGAGGAAGCTCTGCATCTTGGTCAATGAGAAGTTTTCAGGTGAGGAGAATTCTGAATTCAGAAGCAGGAATAGAGCTATTCCTTATTTTTGTTTGGTTAAACACCTGTGCTAGGCATTCTTAGACATTCCAAAGAAGTAAAAGACAAAATTCCCGAATTTCAAAAATTGAAAATTGGCTTGCAAATATGCACTGAAAAAAAAAAAAAAAGAGGAAAACAGAAAGCAGGACAGCTTTGTGTGTTCTTTTCAAACATATCCAAGCCCTCAGAAATACGTGTTGACCATCATTAACTCACGGGATGGTACGGGTGAGGGTGTGGGCTTAGGTGGGATCACTCACAAGCCAACTCATGTTTTCCCACAGTCATGCCTTTCTGCTCTTTCGACCAGGCATTCAAATTTTTGCCCACATCCCATATTTCCCACCTCTTTATCATGCTATTATCAGTCATTATGCATGAGTAATACTATTTCTTAGAAAGTGCTATGTTGACAGCTATAATTGACATATCCTGATAACTTGCTTAAGCTCATGTTTCTGTGGTTATGACCAGTGAGTTGAGCCAGGCAGAGCTGGTTGGATATGACTGTGTTTCATATACAAGAATATCACCCTGTGATGCTGCTTTGCAGAAGTCCTGGGTGTCGCACCAAGATAGCAATAAAATAATATTGTCGTAAATTCTTATTTTGCCTAGTGCATCATGTCTTAAAATTTTGTTCCGGATCTATCTCTGAAAATGTTTATTCTCAGGAAAAAATATGTCCAGAAACAGATGTCCTTCCCAAAAAAGTGACATATGTGTACATATCCACATACATCTATGTACACACACACACATAGTATATACATTTGCACATCTACATACATTATATACATGTGCATATGTGTATACCATGTTTATATGTATCTACATATATTATAAAAGTTACAAAGTGATTCTTAGCTGAATAAGCAGGAGTCCAACGGTAAAGAGCCTGGTTGCACCTTGTAGCTTTAGGGCAGAAGATTGTCTTTGGTTAACTTCGAGTGCAGACCCTGCTCTTTTGACTTGGTGCTCTTAGAACTTTGTAGTATGATCTTCCTTGGGTAATAATTCTTATTAAAACAATATCCTAGTGAAGCCATCTTTGAGAATTTTTTTTACTCATTTTATTTCGAGTTCTAGATGCTATCTTTTTAAGAACCTGCTTCATTCATCATTCATCTTATTCTATCCCTTGTGAAAATGGACAGAGTAAAGAAAGCTTAGTTGTTATATGTGTGTACTTATAATTATATACCTGTGCTTCTGTTCTCCAGTATGATGCTGAGTTAAGACAATGTCCTGTGTACCTTCTTATTTCCTGTTTTCATCAATTTAAGACACTCTTGAAAATGAATTTTTCTTTCTTAAAGACTATTTCATGGTTTACATGTTCCAAAACTGTGTAATGATCACTTTTTTGAAATGATGTATTTTCCTTATCTTGCTTCTTTTTTTGTTTTATTGAGGTATAATTTACAAACTAAAAATGTATATATTCATAGTGTACAATATGATGATTATATATACATATACATTTTGCAATAATTACTACCATCAAACTAATTAAGCCAGGCTTTGCCTCACAGGGTTAGCTCTTGTGTGCATGTGGTGAGAACACTTATGATCTATTCTAAGCATACAGTACAATATTATTAACTATAGTCACCACGCTGCTAGGAGATCCATAGAAACTTTTCATCTTCTAACTGAATGTTTGTACCTTTTGACCAACATCTCCCACTTCCCTCATCCCCCAGCATCTGGCGGCCACCATTCTACTCTCTGCTTCCATGAGTTCAACTCTATTAAATTTCACATACATATGAGATCATGCAGTATTTCTATCCATGTCTGGGTGATTTCACTTGGTTCTTCCACGTTGTTGTGAATAACGAGATTTCCTTCTTTCCTTTTTTTTTTTTTTAATGGCTAACTAAGATTCCATTTTATATATGTGCCATATTTTCTTTATCCATTCATCCATCAACAGACACAGATTTGAAACATTCAATAATGCCTTACATACTTAAGTATTTTTACCTTATTCCCATTCTACTACTAAACATTTTATCCTTTTTAAAGCCAATCTGAAGCCATTTGCTTCTCACCAAAGGGAAACCTCCAACTGCCTTGATTCTACCTCTCAGATTACAGGTTATTATTATTTTTCCCCTTATTTTTGCTTTTGCTTTTATTTTATGAAACAGCTTAAGAAGGCTGGGGGACTACTTTTTCTGGGTAGAGGAACACTTGGCTAGTGAAAGACGTGTGTGCTTCTCTAAGGAAATGCGGTGATACCGTGATTCGTTACTTATCTCTCTAGTGTGTTGAAAACTAGGTAAATGGTGATTACAAAATATTCATTAATGCTGTGTTCTCACCTGCAAACACCAGAACTCAGCAATGAATTGCAGGTCCAAATATAGCAAGGAATGCTTTCCCCTTTGTGTTAGGAGGTACAGAAGGTTTCCCTTACAGAAGTCATGTGCTCCTGGGTGCCTGGGTGGCTCAGTCAGTTAAGGATCCACCTTTGGCTCAGGTCATGATCCCAGGATTCTGGGATCGAGTCCCACATCAGGCTCCCTGTCAGTGGGAAGTCTGCATCTCCCTCTGCCTCTGCTGCTCCCCCTGCTTGTAGTCTCTCTATGTCAAATAAATAAATAAAATCTTTAAAAGAAGAAGAAGAAGTTATCCGTTCAGTTATGGTGGATTGGCAATTTAGTTGAGTTGATTCCCCGCTGATTCTGGAGGGTTCCAGATTAAAGATGATTTAATCAACAAATTTATTTAATAGATATGTAATAATAAATTTATTTAATAAATAAATCAATAAAGTTATTTAATAAATAAATCAACAAATATTTAATAAACAAAATAAACTTTTGCATTTAGCTCTAGCTATCATATGTAAAATCTAGGAATAGTTTGTACCTTTGATGGTGCACCTACAATACTCCGCCCACTCTTTCCAGAACTCCATATTTATTCTCTCTGTTTACAACAATCCCATGAGCCAGATCACGAATATATCTTCTACATCCACCCCCACCCATGATAGGTCAAACAATTTCCTCCTAATACAATTTAGTAATGCTTGAGCAGGGATTCAATCCCACTTAATCTGCAGGGCAAACTAATTTAAGACAATGAATACAGTGGTACTATCCTTGGTAAACTCCTTTAAGTGTATTGTAGCTCCTAGAATATAGTCAAAGTGCATTGAGTATTTGTTGAATGGATTTGAATAAAAATCATGTCTGGGATATTTTGAGTACTGAAAATTCACTTTCTTTCTGTCTAACAGGCTATCTGAAGTCCCGTTTTCTCTTTTTGAGACTAGTAACAGAATATTATGCTTTCATGTAGAATTTGTTATAGTGACTACTAAATGTTGGGAATGTGTGTTTCCTGGCTAGAATATTTTTATTTTATTTTATTTATTTGAGAGAGAGATAAAAAGTGCAGAAGCACAGGGTGGGGGAAAAGGGGAGAGGGAGAAGGAGGGGGAGAAGCAGACTCCCCACTAAGCAGGGAGCCTAATGCTGGGCTGATCCCAGGACCCTGGGTTCACGACCTGAGCCATAAACAGAAGCTTAACTGACTGAGCCACCCAGGTACCTCCTGGTTAGATTAAAATTCTAAATGTCTTGGGCCATGATAGTTTTCTTTATATTTTTAGTATCATCATAGTAGGAGTACTTCTTCTTCAGTTCATGTTTTCTTTCAGCAAAAGAGGTACTATTTGGTCAATTGATGATAATATAAATTTACACTGTGTGGGCCACATTGCTTAATTCCCCTTGGAGGCTAGAAGAAATCTGGAAATAGTTCCCTTGATTCTTGCTGCTGTTAGACTTAAGTGGTTTTTTTGTTTGTTTGCTTGTTTGTTTTTTGTTTTTTTTTAAGATTTCATTTATTTAATTGACAGAGATAGAGAACACAAGCTGAGGGGAGTGACAGGCAGAGGGAGAGGGAGAATCAGGCTTCCCGCTGAGCAGAGAACCCGATACAGGGTTTGATCCCAGGACCCCAGGATCATGATCTGAGCCGAAGGCAGATGCTTAATGACTGAGCCACCCAGGTGGTGCTTGACTTAAGTGGTTTTAATTCCTCTTATTATAACAGTGGATGATAAAGAGATGAGAATGTTTGAACAGATAGTTTCTATTGATAGCCGTAATAGTTTTGGGAAAGGTTAATATTCCTAATTAAAAAAAAAAAAAACCTACATGTCAAATGTTAGGTTTTCTCAATGATATTTGTATATTAAAAGAATAGACTTATAGCTATAGAAACACTTGTGTTAGTTCTTCTTAAGAATTACTTACAAAGAAGCACATGGGTGGTTCAGTGGGTTAAAGCCTCTGCCTTCGGCTCAGGTCATGATCCCAGGTCCTGGGATCGAGCCCCGCATTGGGCTCTCTGCTCAGCGGGGAGCCTACTTCCTCCTCTCTCTCTGCCTGCCTCTCTGCCTACTTGTGATCTCTGTCTGTCAAATACATAAAAAATAAAATCTTAAAAAAAAATTACTTACAAAAAGTATCAAAATTAATTCTATTGAATTAGACCTTTGATAACTAGCAGTTTCTCAGGAATATGACAATCACATTAAGCAGAATAGGCCTTATCACAAACAATAATTATGAAAAGAATGGATGAAGAGCAAATTTGAGATTTGGTGACTTCCTGCACTGCCCAATGATTTTTTGAATGGGAAAGTAAACTGTGACCAGTACTCCTCTGGCACCTTCAGTGATTTCTGTATCTAGACATGCAATTTTTTCTGTGAGCTTATGTGAGGTTCACTAGGAGCTTCTATGAATCCAAGAGAAATATTACTGGAAAACAGACACATTCAGCCAATATTAAAATATAAATTATAATTGGAAATAGGAAATCTGAATTTTCTTATTCTACAGGGAAGCATACATTCTTTCTGCAGGAAAGAGCATGTTCTAGGCATGGTCAAATCCCATGTTCTAGACAGAAGGAATATGGGGATCCAGACTGGGCCTGAGGGCTAAGCAGGGAGGCAGGGCTCAGAGGTAAGGCTGCTCTAGCCGGAGAGACCTTCCCAGAGCCCCATGGCAAAACACTTCCTGTGAAGAGGGAATGTAGATGGAATTCTAGGGCCGGCTTTCTCAGCCTGGTGCTGTGGACATTTGGGGTTGGCTCCCTCTTTGTCATGGAGGGCTTTCCTGGGCATGGCTCACAGCACTCTCTACACACTAGTCTCTACACACTAGATGTTGGTAGCACTTCCCCTCCAAGTTGTGACAACCAAAACTTCCTTTAGATATAATGAAATATTCCCAGGGGACAAATCACCCCCACATCCTGGAGAAAGGCAGGCCACTCTAGGGGATAACAACTTGAGAGACCAGCAGAAAGGAGCTCATTCACACTAAGAGAGAGACAGAGCCCGAATATATACTCTGAAGCAACACAAGGGAAACCTCGCTGGATTAGATTTTTAGTGGGTCTGTGGCCTCCATGTGGACAGCAAGACAGCTCATAAATAAACAATTGCTTATCCGAAGCATGATTTTAGCTTCATATGTTAATAAAAATTGCTAAGTGTTAAAGGGCTGAATTTATAGGATATGCTTTCTGTTGATCTAAGGAATGTTCACAGTAAATACTTGATATAAAGGATCCACACACAAATGGGTTTTGGATATCCTTGGTTGAATAGTATAGCTGTTGAGGGACTTCTCGAAGCCCTTAATTCACTAATGTACGCTAGGAATCTTCAAGTATGTAGGCTAGTCCCCAAACTTATCTGATCATGCTTTAGGAAAAATTACGGGATTATAAAGTGCAATGACACGGGTTAATTTTTACCATTTTTGTATCTTCTCTTGGAGCGCTACCTTCCAGAACAATTCCACACACATTTTTATCAAATCCAGGAAAGGACATGG
The DNA here is from genome assembly GCF_002288905.1 of Enhydra lutris kenyoni. Classification (NCBI taxonomy): domain Eukaryota; kingdom Metazoa; phylum Chordata; class Mammalia; order Carnivora; family Mustelidae; genus Enhydra; species Enhydra lutris. The sequence continues at coordinate 5,959,985 of NW_019154128.1, forward strand.
TGTGGGGTTGTCTCCACATCAAGTGTTTCTGATTCTGTGTCCACAGCTTCTTTAATGCTGTAGACTCTGTGCAGAATACCAACCAATATTTAGCTGTTTGGTTCATAATTTTTATTGGTCTTTGTTCTGGTACTGGTTTCACGTGCCATACAAACATTTAAAATGCCAAATAAGTTAGCAAGGCAATGTCGATGTCCTATAGATACATTTACTATTATTGCTATCACTGTTATTGATGTCCTATAGGTAAAATTTTTGAGACATGCATGTGGATACATAGGTACGCACCCACACGGGCGATGAAGAAACAAAATTACAAGTGCCAAATGTTCTCAGGATTGAAAGGCACAAGAGTGTGCACCTGTATTTCTACTTTATAAAGAAGCAGCTGATTTCCTTACTTTGTGATCCTTTTCACATTTCCTTCCTCCCCCTAAAAAAAATAAATGTTGATTCTCCCTGAATAGGTTTTCATGTATTTCTAATGTATGTGAGCTCTGTGTATTTCAACAGCCAATGTGAATCCCATCTGAAATCGCATTTGGTTATAATTTAAAAGAGTATTTCCTACGAAACTAATAAACAAATAAACAAATCAGTTTGATGTGGTGGGGAAGTAAGAGTGAGAAGGGAGGTGTTTGTATGAAACAAAAATTCATTTTCGGCGTGGAAGTTCTTCTTGCGGAAGAAGTGCGTGGAGAATTTCTGTGACCTGTTTACGGCTCTGAGCCGCTTTCATGTAGCACGTTTCCCTGGCTGAGAGCTAAAAGAGAGTAGAGTGAATCTCTGTGGATCAATTAACAGAGGGACCTGTCCTTCAACAGCAGAAGATCTATTTCAGGATTTGCATATCACTGAAAAAAATTACAAAGCTGAGATAAATACAAGCCCGATAATAACTCACTGCAGACTTGGCTCCATTCCTAGATTTCCTTGGCTGTTTGTCCTAATAAAGTGTCTCCATGGCACTTAGGGCAGGAAGGTTATTAGTAGCTGTCAATCAAAGGAGGGAGTAGCATCGGCAGGAGGAGGAAGAGAAGAGAGGTGACATTCATCCTCTCTTCTCACTGATATTGGGTATAAAAGTCATTCAGAGCAAGTGGCTAAAAAGGGACAGGTCCCTCTTCATCCCCATGGAAAAAAGAAAAGCTGCCTTGGTTACCAACAATTTAATAATAAAACGAAATACATCAATCATCTTCTTTTCTACCTTATTGATGCCTGAACATCCATTAATTCTGAGGAAATGAAGGACATATGAAAGAGATCTTCATGGGAGACTCTTGACTTAATATTGTTTTCTTATGTTTTCATGCAATGCATACATATCAAGGCTTAAAATTAAAGAAGAATATTTTCCCCCATTATCAGACAACTCTGGGTTTTTATTTTTTTAAATGTTAAAATTTTTTCTTCCTGCATAACAAGTGAAAGCCCTGAGAAAAAAAGAAATCATGAACAAAACATGTTTTCTTGGTTCATTTAAATCAGATGTGGTGATTTACACTTAACCAAGTTGATACTCAAAGCCTACCAATATAGCAATTAATTGATACTTTAAAGGTCTTTAATTTACTGTCTATATTCTTAATTAAAGAATATCTACTGCTTGAGCACATTGTCTCTCTATATGCATATTTTCATAAGTAACAGAGTCCATAGAGTGCTAATTGATATCCTGGTCTCCAGACAATACTTTACTAAATGAAATGACAATTATAACCAATTAAAATTCACTTTACATACTACTTCACCTATTTGGTATGTATTATGCATGAAGACGGAGAGTACATTGCCTCACTGCTCAGGATTTCTGTGTGTCTTGGAAATTGATGGACAGCTCCAAGATCTTCCTTTTAGTGCATTTTTTTTTCTCTCTAAACCAGGGGTCACTTGGGGGCTTATCGGAAACCCTATGTTTTGATGTTTCTTAGATTAAAGAGCTAATAAGAGCTGTTATTTGTTGCAGATAGTTTTTTTTTCATATTTGCCTAACGTACATCAAGAGCACTTCTCTCCAGAATCACTCTCGTGATGAAGAGCAGATTTTGTTTTATTATTATGAAATACACTACTGTCTCATTGCATATCCAATCCTTCAGCTCCTAGATGCAAGATATCCTGCATAGGTACTAGTCATATATATGCCTCGTGATAACAGTTATGTGTTAACCTGTTGCTCTTTATACAACAGAACTTGGAATTTTCAAATTTTGCATTCTTTTGCAAAGGCCCAGCTGACCTTGAACTAGTACTAAAAGGCATAGAGTGTGGGACCTGAAGGACAGAACCATTAACGTTTTCCTGTTTACTGAAGAAAAGGGATCTCCATTGCCTCTCATTTCTCTTTTTAAAATGTTCAAATCTGAAATAATCTGGGGGAGAAAAAACATATTAAAAAAAAACAGGAATATAAACAGAAATTCTGGGACAAAAATAATAATATCCTAAAATTAAGATAGTATGTTTAATTTTGAATAAATATTTCATTAGAATAAGTGATTAGTTCTGTTAGGAACATGCATTCAACTGTGTCTCTGCCCTCTTTGATTATTATCTGCCCTGTGGTGAATATAAACTGTTTTCTTACTGGGAGATAAGATCCTTTTAAAAAATATTTTTTAACTAAGAAATATTCTGATGTGTTGAGAAATGTAGACTCCTGCTGTTAGTAATGTTACCTGGTATTATTTATTCTCATGGTGAGTCCCAAATCATAATGTTTTCATAATCTTGATTTTTACTCACCTATTTGCATAGTTCCTGCTTTGGCAAACGAATTTCTGAGCAACAAGTGTGCAATGAATTTTCTGGAAACTCTAGGCTGTAAGGGGTAGGAGCTGTAAATCGTTTAGATATAAATTATTTTGCGAAAGCATGAACAATGAAAAAGCCGACACAGTAGCAGATTCCTTGTAGAAACCTTTTTTTGATTTAGAAAGGTTAACTGCATTCTCCACAATGATGTTTGCATTTGTTAGTTGGATTTTCATTTCTAATGGAAGGTTAGATTGATTATCCATCTCTCCCCCCAAAAAAAGAAAGAAAAGAAAGAAAACTCTTTGAAATTTGGCTTCAGTTTGTAAAACACTTGCCTTAAAAATATACCTGTATTAATAAATATTAATCTTACTCAAATTTTCCATCAGTCTTGAATTATAATAGGATTTATAATTAAAATATCATTTTCATATACATTTTTATTCCAGAATGTTAAATTTCAACAATTATGAAACAGGCTGCCAACTTCAGATATTATAGAAAAATAACTTCTAACTAGTGCTTTCCAATCAATTTCTTAAGTTCTAGTACAAAACAATCCCTAATGTTGTATATATACTGATAATTGAATATATTATAAATTATATTTTATAGTCATGAGTTTTCATTTTTACAATTTATTTTTCTACTTTTGCTTCCTTATTGACTTCTTTTCTTTGTTTCTTTCTTCTGACATAATCCATTTTATACTCTGAACCACTGAATTTTAAAATTACTTATTAAAAATATGGATTAATATTAATAAAATTGTTGAAAGCCATTTTGCTTTAGTCATTTTGGTTAAACTTCTTGATGATGTAATGGGAACTTTACTACTTATTCAGTCTCATTTTGTGGTCTGCTATTTTAGATTTGCAGTAAAACACACAAAATCATAAATTCCTGACATTTTTCTTTAACTTCAAGGGTTTGCATTTTTTCTTTCTTTTTGATATATTAAATATTACTAAACGTTCCTTAGGTGCGAAAATAATCCCATAACATCTTTTTTGCAATTATGAAGATTGATTTTTCATTAAGATTCTTTTTTTTTTTTTGTTTTTTTTTTGGTTTTGTTTTGGTTTGTTTTTTTTAGAAAAGTTGTTTTGTGCAGTAAATGAAGTGCCAATGCAGACAAATGTAACCAACATTAAGCTGGCCAATAGAATTCAACAAACTGCTAAGGTCATTAATATAATTTGTTTTGGCACTGTTACATTTCCTAGTGCTACTCTGAGTAGTTTGCTGGGCACATCAATTTGTTTTCAGCTATTGTGAAATTGGATATCTTGGCTTTCATCCAAAGCACCCTCTCAATTTGCATATCTTTGTTATCATTTCAGGTTCTCAGAACATACTGTGGACTATCACACCATCTGCACCAAGATCCTCACATCCAAACACAAATTAAAAATGAAACTGTAAAATTTGCAAGGAAACAATACAGACCTTTTATCTCATTCTCCCTCTGTTCATTTTCAAAAGAGAAACTTGCTTGTAGCCAAGCATAGCAAAAAAGGCTTTTATTAATTGGACTGGCACCAAGCATGCATACATAAAATTGTTTATTTTTTCCCTATAAAGGGGTTGCCTGACATAAAAGGGTCTTTGAAGATGACATTCAGATTTTGACATTTGCATGATATTGTATAAATATCAGAGGTAGGGGACTTTTCTGACAAACCAGATGGGTCAAAAAAAAAAAAAAAAAGAAAGAAAGAAAGAGAAAGAAAGACACTGCCATAGAAAGATATTAGTCCTTTACTTAAAGGATATTAACTTCTCCTCTAAACTGGGAATTATTAGGCAAGAAAAACAAACATATTTGTTACCAATAGAGCATTTATTTTTTTTTTTAAAGAGAATTCTGATCCTGGGAAAACATGAAGTTCATTTCTGACATATATTCTATATTTCAATTAGAAGCATATAATGTAATTGAATCTTGGCCTTCTGAGTGCTACAGTAATTAAGTTTTATTGTTGAACTCACTACTACTGGATGGTCTTAGTTTTGATTGTAGGTTAGGCTACAGAATGCTTCTGAAGGAAATAAGGGCACTCTGGGTCCTTGTCCTTGTATTCATCAACATCTGGATTATGCAGGCATAGCTTTTTTACTTCCCTTTGTGATTTCTGGATGCAGATGCAGGCTGGCTGTAATTTCTTACAATAATAAGAGTGTCCCTTCCAACCCACATCAGTTGATCTGTACATTTAAATAGGAAGGAAGGAAAGAAGGAAGGAAGGAAAGAAGGGAGGGAGGGAGGGAGGGAGGAAGGAGGGAAGGAAGCAAGAAATAAAGAGAAAAAAAGAAAGGGAGAAAGACCTTGTAAATGGCACTTAGGGGCAAAGGCAAGAGGGAAGAGCAAACAGAGACAAGGAGATTTACTGATGGAGTACTTCCATATGGATTTCAAACTCTAGCAAAGGGAATCTCCTCCATCTGAGTGTATAATAGAATAGCACAAATTTGATTAGACTCTTTGACCCTTATATCAACTAAGAATCAGACACAGTCAACAAGTTGTGCACAAACGTCGTTTGAGGCGTTGCACCTTCAGCATAGCCTCTCATTCCCCAGGTCCCTGCAGCTCACACCATGATGTTCCCACATCTTTGTTCTCATACTCATCTCAGTGTTTATTATGGACCTCCTGGAGACACATCTGTAGAGTTCTCTTTGTTAATCTTGCCTTGAATAATAACTCATTCCCCACTTTCCAGTAGAGTCCAAAATTGAAAGGAAAACCCATGTTTTCTGGAAACAATGGTCAGTGAAATGACATGAGTTTGGCTCACATATGGGCTGGATTTAAGGTCAATTAGTACAGGCTGCTGAGGACAAGGGTTCTGCATAACCTTAGCCAGGCCCTTGCACATATGAATGGCTCATAATCTCAGCCTCTTCAAGTCATCGGTTACACCACCACCAAGTTCTGTCTCTTACCAAGAAGACCTCTCTTCCATTTTCTCGATATAAAATTGTGCTTCTCTTCAACTCCTGCCTTTTCCAGAAGGCTTACAGCTGCTTCTTTGCTCTTGCCCAGATGATCTAAATTTCATTTCCAGAATACCTTCAAGAACATGGTACCCTTCTTTTCTTCTGGTTTCCTATTGTTGTCAGTGTCTCTTTCCCCTTCATTCCTCCTCCCCAAATTCCTCTCTTTAGATTCTTTCTGTTTCAAATAAAATGCATAGGAAATGAGTGTTGTGAGTGAAATCACATGGGTAGTAGAGTCAGACTCCCCTAGTTTTACTTAAGTGAGTCCTTCCTCACACCACCTTGCAGTCTCCTGGCAGCTCGGTATGTGGTGACTTGGCTGACAGCTACACCTTGCAAATACTGCTGGGAATAGAATCAGAGCATCACCTGCTTGGGTGGGCTGCAGTCCCATTTTTCTGTATCTAATGGACATACAGTACTGCTAAACAGGTTTTCTATTGTTAGTCCAGCCCTCCTACTAGGGCGAGCAGGCCTCTCTTGAACCATATTTTGGCCCATGGCTGTTGGTGGTTCTGGTTGGCAGCACCTACAGTTCCTTGTCTGGGATATGTGGGGGCAATAAAGAACCCAGAGAAATTGCTGCCCATTGTTCCTCAAATCTGAAGGTTCCTGAACAGTCCAACTTCTTTTCACCTTTCAGAGTCTTCCTTGGCTGGTGGGGCTGTGTTATGTCCAGCATCATAATTATTAGAGGAAGGACCAAGGGGAATGGGGCTACCCCATTTTGGAGTAACTTGCCATCCATTTTTTTCATCCTTTGTCTTTTGTCTCACTAAGTTTGAATTATTGTGTTAATTGTATTGCTGTTAATAAAATTATACTGATTCCCAAAAACCTGCCAGGCACCATTCATTCATGTAAATCAGACACAATTCTGTACCTTCCATGCAGGACTAAATTCTAAAACCCTTATCTTTCCTATCCCCTATCATTTTGTCTTTTTTCTTCCTCCTCTAGCCTTTAGGGCTACTTGCCTCCAGTACTATTTCCGGTAGTGCTGATCATCCACCTGTATCTTTACCTAAAATCCCAACTTCTTACTTTTTAAATAAAACTTAAACAATATCAGGGCGCCTGGGTGGCTCAGTCAGCTAAGAGCCTCACTCCTGATTTCAGCTCAGGGCGTGATCTCACAGTCTTGAGATTGAGCCCCATGTCAGCTCTGAGCTGGGCGTGGAGCCTGCTTAAGATTCTCTTTCTCCTTCTCCCTCTCCTCCTGCCCACCCCCCCTAAAAAAAGGTTGGGCAACTTAAACAATATCAATTAATTCTATTAATGTTACCCATGAAACTTATTGACATCTTGGCCATATAAAACTCTCAGTTGCAGAAACAACCAAAGTGCTATTTTTACTAATATTGTGAATATCCAACTTCCTAGACAATTAGAGGAAGGAAACTACACTGAGTAAATGTTTACTATATACCAGGGACTGTATTTGTTTTTGTTGTTTTACTTCTTCCAACTTAGAAGGACCCTTCAATTAATAAGAAATTTTAACCACTGCCAATGGCTGCTATGAAAAAGAGAAGTTAATTTCTGTCTCTTAGCTGTACTTAATGAGAATAACCAGATATCAGGAAGAACCTTTATGCTTCACAATTTATGTACCTTGGCCTCTAAGATCTACATACTTCAGGCTAAGGAGACAGTATCTCAAAATAACTGTTTAAAAGTAACAAAGTGTAATCCAGTAGCTGACTTTATTTGGTTTGTAAAACACTAGAATAAAAATGAGCCCTTTTTTATGCAGCAAAGAAAATAATGATTTTAGTAGAATAGAAAAATATATATTTGTCTCTTAATTTTTTAAAGATTTTATTTATTTGACACAGAGAAAGAGAGATCACAAGTATGCAGAGAGGCAGGCAGAGAGAGAGGAAGAAGAAGGCTCCCTGCTGATCCCAGGAACTGAGATCATGACCTGATCCAAAGGCAGAGGCTTAACCCATTGAGCCACCCAGGTGCATCTTGTCTATTATTTTTAATATACAAATATCCATAAATGATTTTGTTTTTATGTAATGAATTTGGAAAGAAAAATACAAATTATTCAAATAAGCCCAACATAACTAGGCAATGCTGTAATTTGGCGAACTTCACAATTAAAGTACATTTTCAATGTCTGATTTTGTGCCAGACAAGTTACCTATAGGCCAAAGTCATTAAACAAAGCTTTAAAAGACATTCCACAACACTGCAAGTCATAACAATGAAGAGCCAATAAATATGACTGCCTATGTGTCCAATAACACAGCCAAATCAGCAGCTCTTATAAAGCAGAAACTATAGGAGGTGCATGGAGAAAAACACTTTAACCTCAGGAACTTTTGAACTAAATGAAAACTAAATGAATGATAAACTTAAGAAGTATAATGTAAGCTGCATAGATGAGCCTCACATGTAATTTAAGTAATTTAGGTATTCCTGACACGTAATTTAAGCCCAGGTAAAAAAGTGAAATTAGGGATGCCTGGGTGCCTCAGTCAGTTAAGCCGCTGTCTTCAGCTTGGGCCATGATCCCAGGGTCCTGGGATGGAGCCCCGCGTCGGGGTCCTTGCCCCGCAGGGAGTCTGCTTCTTTCTCTGCCTCCGCTTGCCACTCTGCCTGCTTATGTGTGCTCTCTCTCTCTCTCTGACAAATAAATGAATAAAATATCTTTAAAAAAAAAAAGAAAGTAAAATTAACTTTAAAGTGATTTCATCTAACACATTATATCCCAAGTATTGTAATTTCAATACGTAATCAATTCAAAGAAGTATTAACAACATATTTTTATTTGTTTGCTCATATTGTGTCTTTAAAATCTGGTTTAAAATCAGATCTTTAAAATCAGATCTCCATGTGAATAGAACACATTTCAAGTACTCAATCATGTGAACTAAGCTTAAAAATCAATAAAATAAATCATATATATGCATGTATATATGTAAACTCTGAATCCTGAAAACAGGGGACATACCTTCTCTTCAAGTATACATGGAACATTCATGCATTAAACTATTTGATAGACCATAAAGACAATGTCATTTAAGTTTGAGAAATAAAAATAATAAAATTAAATAAAAACAGTAAAAATAACATACTCTGATCACAATGAAATGAAAATAGAAGTCAGTAACAATAACCAACATGAATGCACGCACATCTTTCTACTTGGAAATTATATAGAAAATAAAAAACTAAAAACAATTAGGCCTACTGTTAAAAACCAAAGGGGAATTACAAATAAAAACTGAGGATCAACTAGAAAACAATATTAATAGAAACATTTCCCACCTGAGTCCATGGCCACGAGTAATGGAGGACTCAGAAAGTCCAGAGCCCTGACTATTTAGAATAATAAAAATGAGAATAAGTGGAATAAGTTTCTCATGTGAAAATCTAAGAAAGGACAAAATAAAACAAAGGAAACCAGGAAGAAATAAGAGATAATGAAGGAATTACTGAGAAATTATTGAAAACATAGGAAACCCAATAAATGAGACCAAATGCTGGTTCTTTTGAAAGATCAATGGATCAGCCATATAACTAGCTACTTAATCCATGTAGGAGAGAAAGCACAAATAAACAATTTTTCTTAAATATCAAGGAGGAAGTAATATTTTAAACAAATGAAATTTAAAACAAAACAAAGCAACAACAACAAAAACAGATGAAACTTCAAATACACATATGCAAAAGAAACAGTTTATACAAATCTACTCAAATGAATTTGAAAACCTAGATGAAAGAGATAGGTTTCTAGGAAAACATAATTTAGCAGAACAACACTAATGGACATAGGTCACCTAAGCTGACCAATATCCACAGAAGGAAGAAAACATAACTGCAAAATACCTTGTGATGAACCAATATGATTTCATATGGAAATTTTACCAAACCTGTAAAGACCAGAGGACATAATATTACTTTAAATATTTCAGAAGATACAAAAAATAAAATAAATAAATAAAAATGTCTACTTTTTAAATGGATTGTTGATAACAAAGACTAAAGATGTTGCAAAATCTGACAAAGACTGAATAACAAAGAAGAGTGGAAAGCAATCTTACTTAACAGTGATGACACATTATTTTTAAGATTTGTTTATTTATTTTAGAGAGAGTGGGTGGGGCAGAAGGAGAGGGAAAGAATCTCAAGCAAACTTCCCACCGAGCATGGAGCCTGAGGCAGGAGTCGATCTAATGACCTGAGCTGAAACCAAGAGTTGGATACACAAATGACTGAGCCACCCAGGCACCCCAGGATCACATTTTATGAGCCCTTTGCCCAAAAGGCAAAAGCAAAAGGCAATGACAAAGCATTGGATTTAAAAAGGAAGGTTAATATCCCTGATATATTAAAAAGCTACCAAAATTGATAAGATAATGGCCAACAACTCCATGGCTAAATAATTGGAGATATGAGAAGATGAGTCAAAGGCAAATTAATACAAATGACCCTTGAACTTGGAATTCACGCTCAACTTCATTTATAATAAAAGAAATCTAACTCTACAGACAAGGAGGAGTCTGCTAACTTACTCTGATGGCCAGGCAGAGGAGAGTGCTTATTTCTCCTCTGTGACCAGCAAAAATGCAAAATGGTCCAGCCCCTGTGGAGAATTTGGCAGTGTCTGACAACATTAAATATACACTTAGTCTCTGATTCAGCAATCCTGCTTCTAGGATTCAGTCCTAAAAATACATCTGCAAAAATAAAATGGAGCAAGTTACAACTTTATTAAATGTGGCACTATTTTTATTAACAAAAGATAACCAATTCAACTGTCCATCCACAGAGCTGATTAAATAAAATATGGTATATTTATCCATGGGAATATTATGCAGCTAAAGAAGGAATAAAAGATTTGCATATATTGATATGCAGTGATTTGCAGAATAGATTCTAAAGTAAAAAAAAAAATCAAGAAATAGAAGATCTATATATTTCCCCACCTTCTGTGTAAGAAGGAGAAGGGAATATATATATTGAATTATTATTAATACATTAAATTATATATCTATTAAATAAATAAGTAAAGATATATTTTCTCACAGCAAACATGAGATACACTGGACTCATAAGACTACTGACATGATACATGCAGTACATGGCACCAGCTACAAAGTATTCTTCTTCCCCTAACAAAGCATATTTGAATTTCAACCTAATAAAGCCTTAGACCTATCTTCTACTTTACTGATACTTTGGGGCTGCAAGAACAAGTTAGAGCCCTCCATGACATTACAGCCAAATCTACCATGTGACCTATTTCCACAGTACAGTTAATCTGATTTCTTCAATAAGAAGTGGTATGAAAACAAATTAATAATAAGGAAAGGAATAATATTTTATTTTTTAAAATATTTTATTTATTTATTTGAGAGAGAGTGAGAAAGCATGAGCAGAAGGGAGGAACAGAAGGAGAAGCAGGCTCCTCAATGAGCAGGGAGCCCGATGTAGGACTCGATCCTAGGACCCTGGCATCATGACCTGAGCTGAAGGCTTATGCTTTACTGACTGAGCCACCCAGGCACCTGGAAGGGGATACTATTTTAATTAGAAGTTAGTTAAAAGTAACTGAAGAGATTCTAGTGGTCCCACTAGAAAATGAACCAGAAAATACTCCAGAATGATTCTTCATTTTGTTGGATATACCAGTCACATCAGAGATATAAAATAAAATATTGTTTGTTTTGAAATGCATACTGAAGCTTTGGGTGGAGATGTTTGAAATGATGTTATTTCTGGGATTTCCTTTCAAAGCTAAACTAAAAATAACACATATTCTTATGACTGTTAGGCTTGGTGATAGGTAAATTATGGTTCCCCATTTTTTAATATTTGTTTACATGTAAAGATTTTCATAATAGGACAGAAAGAACAATGGAAGGAAAAACTTGTGGGGGAAACCAGTTTGGTACCATATTAGGCCACCAAACAACCAAACCATGAAACAGTTATGGCAAGTAAGTTTGTTTTCCAGCTTGCAGGTCAGGGGTTAAGTTGGGACAGCTCCACGAGTTTTATCTTGAGCCTGGGTTGAAATGGCAGGAATGCACAGGATAGAGTACAGTCTTCTCATAATGGAGGACAGAAGCTCCAGCAGAAGCAAGCAAACACACACAATGCCTCCTTGGTTCCAGCTCAGAATTAGAACTGTCACTTCACCAATATCCTATTGGCCAAAACAAGATGCATGCCCAAGCCTACCAACAACCCTGGGGTAGGAACATTCACTCTTCCCAGCGAAGTGTGGGCAGAGATGGGGACTGGGGTAGGGAAAAGGAGGGAACTCACTGATCAACAGTCTACCCTAGGGTTGCATCTGGGTGGCTCAGTCAGTTAAGCATCCAACTCTTGATTTTGGCTCAGGTCACGATCTTGCTGTCATGAGATCAAACCCTGTGTCAGGTTCCACACTCAGCTCTCAGTTTGCTTGAAATTTTTCTCCCTCTCCCTCTGCCCCTCCCCTTGAGTGTGCGCGCACTCTCTCTCTCCCTCCCTCTAAAATGAATACATAAATCTTAAAAAAACAAACAAAAACAAAAACAAAAAAGTTTGATTTAAGGCATGCCTCTCAGCTCAAGTGTAGGAGCAAAGCAGACAGTTAAATATAGGAGTCCATATTTCAAGGCAGCATTTGGAATGGAAATGGAATTTTTAATACCAATTTACTATTGCTTTCCCTGAATCGCCTCGATATTTTGGTATTAAATATTAAGAAAGCATATTGACAAGATTAATTATGGATATTTTCCAAATCGTGATTAGAAATGTGCAAAGAGGTTTATATAAAATAGCAGAATTCTGATAAAATACAAATAGATTTGCAAATAATTTTTCAAGGCTCAATGATTCTGTTAGATGGCGTTCGTCTGAGTTTATCTTTCTGATTTTCGGAAATACAGAAATGAGAATCCGTGAATTGTTAGGGAATCTAATTCCACGGGACCTAAGGTTGCCCCTTGTCCTAACTCCTTCTCACTTCAGGGATTCCTCTGACAACATCTGTGCAGATGGCCATCCAGACTCCTTGTCTTCCTTAGATGAAGGAAACCACATTATTTTCCAGGCTGCCTCGTTTAATCTTTGGATGATTTCCAGGGCTACCAAGCTTTTACTGACATCTTGGTTCTATATTTACTAGCATGATGGCCTCGCTAAGTTTCTGTTGCCTCCATCGGGAATAGGAATACCTAGCTCTTTCCCTCCCTTTGTGGACATTGAGGACAACTGCTCCCCCTACAGGCACATCGAATCTCTTCATCATTCCTGGACACTTCAAACAGTTGCTGATGGTGATTTCAAAATCACAGCACACGGGTCTTTCAGTAGCCTGGGATATTATTTATCTGGGACTAAGGAAATCATTTTCAAATTTGTCTGTAGATTGAAATCGCCTGGGCAAAATATGACGCTTGGGTGCTGGCCCTAGGTAATCTGGTGTGTGTATCCTTGGTATGCCCCAGGTACTGGACTGTGTAAGTACAAGGTCTGGAGCTTGCTTCTGGAATCAGAGCAACTAGGTCAACGCACCTACACTATAGTCCATTGGTTCTCAAAACTCAGGGTGCATCAGAATCCTACTGGGGACTTTTTAGACATTTTGCTGGGCTTCATCCTCAAAGTTTGTGATTCAGTAGGCTCAGGGTGGAACCCCCCAGTCTGTCTGCCTTTCTTAAAAGCTCCCAGGTGATGTTGATGCTATCATTTACAGGCCACATGTTGACGACCTCTTTCTAGTTGCCTGCTCCTTTGGAGCCTCTATGAATGGATTTCGTCTGCTATTCCCTGCTTCTGCTCTCTCATCCCCTCTATTTGTCTGTGGCAGTGGTTCTCAAACCTGGGTACTAAAAACCCTCAGATGACTCGGCCACGAGATGAAGTTTGAGAAACACCAGTCCATACGTTCAACTTGCCCCAAAGGGACTGGAGCCCGCCATCCCTAAGGTCTGGTCCTCCGTCTTTGCTGGTGGTGGTTCAAATTCCCAAGAAGCAGCAGCTAACTGACCTAGTTTATTTTCCATACCAGAATCTAGGTCCCTGATCAGTTTGGTTTGGCCAGTCATATAGTCAATGGGCCCTGACAATGGTGTACAGCTCTCCCCAAAGATTTTGAATCAATAAGTCTGGCATGCAGGCAGCATTAAGAATCACTGCCTCAGGGGTGCTTGGGTGGCTCAGTCATTAAGCATCTGCCTTCGGCTCAGGTCATGATCGCAGGGTCCTAGGATCGAGCCCCACGTAGGGCTCCCTGCTCCTGGAAACCCTGCTCTTCCCTCTGCTCTCCCCCTGCTTGTGTTGCCTCTCTCACTGTCTCCCTCTCTGTCAAACAAATAAATTAAAAAGAAAAAAAAAATCACTGCCTCAGAGCAGGTTCTTAAAGTGGGGTCCTTGGACCAGTAGCAATAGCATCACCTGGAAACTTGATAGAAGTACCAAGCTGTTCCTTAGACTTCTGAATCTGAATGCCAGGGTGGGGGGAGTCTGTGTTTTAGCGAATCTTGCCTGGGAAGCTGCGGCGTATTCCAGCTGCCAATCACCGCTCGAGAAGAATCTCACCGAAAGCTCCATGACCTCATCTGTTACCATATCTCACCTCCAACCGCATACGCGGGGCTGGTGGCAAGACTTATAAAATGCTTTAAAAAAATATAAAATCTTGCCACTAATTTGCACTTCTCCAAATGCCAGCTTTTACAAGCTCTAAGATATCCGTTTCGAAAAGAGATATTTAAAGAAAATAAAGGAGATCTGGCTTGCGGAGCCCAGGCCCCACATTACCGAATTTCCACACTGTCTACGACTGAAACCTTATATAAACAACCTGGCTTCGGTTTGTAATTGTGGAATCCACAAGGGTCACATCGACAATAATATGTGCCCCAACTTCCACAGCAGTGAACATCTGGTATGTAATTCTACATCAACAAATTCTACTTTGATGAAACTTAAACCTATGAAATTTAAACAAAATGGTGTTAGGGCTGAATCCCCAAAAGAGAAAGAAAGGGATCTGGGTTTCTGTTTTTCCTTTTTTGAAACCCAGGTGCACATTAAAGCCAGTGCCAGGGCACACACTTGTGTAATTTGGCTCAAGTGCAGGTTTTCCTGTCTAATGGCATTAGACTGACTACATCAAAATAACCACAGGCCTCAAGCCGAGTTCAGTAAGCTCCATCCTTCCAACAGCAGGAAAAGGAAGGAACTTGCTTAGGTAGCCGGTCATGTGCGGTGCTTCACCGTAAACTTCAACTTGCTATCAGTGAAAACACTGAAGCAAAGGGCAGTTTTCTACTTTGGACTGGATTACTTACTCAGCCACTTGATTCAGGACCCTGGTTTAGGCCGATGTCTATATCAGACGCTGTAGGGAACCAGAAGCCAAAGATGTTATTCTGCACCTTCTCTCTATAAAATAATTGGGAAAAAGAAAGAAAGAAAGAAAGAAAGAAAGAAAGAAAGAAAGAAAGAAAGAAAGAAAGAAAGGAAGGAAGGAAGGAAGGAAGAAAAAGAAAAAGAAAAGAAAAGAGAAGAGAAGATGGGCATGACCATTCTTTCCAACTCCTACAGTATCTGATCCCTAATGGTGAAATTAGGTTATTAGATTCATCAAAACGCACTGTTTTTCCTAAAATATGTCATTCTCAACTATAAAATCTCCATTAAGGAATGAAAGCCTCTCACTCTTGATTTTGGCTCAGGTCGTGATCTCAGGGTCCTGGGATCCAGCCCTCTGCTGGGCTCCGGGCTCAGTGGAGAGTCTTCTTGTCTCTCTCTTCTTCTGCCCCTCCCCCTCCTCTTTCTCTCTCTAAAATAAACAAGTAAATCTTTTTAAGAAAATGAGGACTCAAGCTAGTTTAGTGAATGAAAAGGAAGGCAACTAACTGTAGTTATGATCGTACCTTTTCATATTACACCTTTAAGTACGTATTTAAGTAACCATGTTGTACCCTCAGTCAACATACCATCCTAACCTCCATGAACCCAGCGAAATCCCACAAAGTCTCTCTCAGGCTGCCCTTCTCCATTTTACCCCTGAGCTTGGGATTCTCTAGGGTTCATGAGGCATGTCTCTCCGGATCCACACGCATTTCTTCCTGAGTGATTTCTCTTGTGTCCCCCCCATCACTGAGAGCCTTTCAGCTTCAAGGTTATCTGCTCACTCCTATATCCTTTTTCATCTGGATTTATCAGACACTCCCAACTTAATGAGTCCCAAAGAGAACTCAGTGTCTTCTTCGCCCTCCTCCCCACAGACCTGATAAACATCCCACATCCTCGATGCTGTCTCTTAAGCAGTCACTCCCATGATTATCCCTGGCTCCTTCCTCTTACTTCCTTTCCAGATATCCTACATTTATAACCATCTGTTCTTATCAATTCTACTTCAGAAGGACCTGTTAAATCTGCCTTTCCTATTGATTCTCTAACAACCCAACTAAACTGTTGTAATACCATATTTTTCTGTCAATTTTTCTTCACTTGAACTCATGTCCTGCTTGCATGTTTTCCTGCTTAAAAGGGAATCTGTCTTGACTGTTTCTCTTTTCAGGTCTTCCATTGGAGTCATGACTGTTTACAGAATGGGAAGCAGGAGATTGCGGTTGAGGCAAAACATTCTCCTTCCTGTTGAGCTTCATCTCTAGCTCATTCATGCTCCAACTACTTGCACTTCTGACCATTAGGAGCATGTGCCACACCTCACCATGGCTCTATGTGCTGCTCAGTGCGACTTTCCTCTGACTGCAAAGCCCCGACCTCCCTTCTCTGCTGGCCTACTCCTTTCCACCCTTTCACATAGAGCTCAGACGGTAGCTCATCTAAGCTGCCCTTCCTGACTTGCCCAGAATAGAACAAATTTTTATTTTTTATTTATTTAATTTTTTTCCGATTTATTTATTTATTTATTTGACAGAGAGAGATCATAAGTAGGCAGAGGGGCAGGCAGAGAGACAGAGAGGAGGAAGCAGGCTCCTTGCCGAGCAGAAAGCCCGATGTGGGACTCAATACCAGGACCCTGAGATCATGAGCTGAGCCGAAGGTAGAGGCTTAAGCCACAGAGCCACCCAGGTGCCCCCACATTTTTATTTTTGCTAGCACTTTGCACACTGTATTCTGGGGCTCTGGGTCACAGATAATTCTAGTGCATACCCATGCTGAGTTTTCTTTTACCTCTTCGGACATGTGGGAAGATTCTACAGCTCTACCCCCTTGTACTTATTGGAACCATATTACCAGATGTCTCGAAGGGGAGGTGAGCAGAAGCCATAGAGGTCACTCCCAGCATATAAACACATTTAATTACTCTCTTCCTCTGCTGCAGTCACCAAGGGGGCCTTGTAGTCCTGACGGGGTAGCTGCAACAAGGTGGTCCCTCTGTTAACCTGGGTTCCTGTGTGTCTCTATGGAACAGAACTTCCGTGCCAACCCATAATAAACCTTGCACTGTTTTAGTCATCTCTCAATAGATAACAAAGAGCTCAAGATGTAGGAGCTTAAAACAACAGCACTTTATAATTCTCCAGGGACTTTCTCCCAACAGATTTATGTAGACTTCTTACAGCATAATAGCTGTGTTCCAGGAGAGAAAAATAGAGGCTGCCAGGCCTCCTAACAGCTTATGCTGTTGGTCAAAGCAAGTCACAAGACCAGCCCAGGTTCAAGGGGAGGAGAAAAAGACCCACAACTTTATGGGCATTCATCCTGGATATCCGGGGAGGCGGAGGATGGCTGTTGGTCATCTTGGGAGATTAACTGCCACACATCTGGGTGAAGCCACTGGGATTTGGGAGTCATTTGTTACTACAGCTGGGCCTAGCCTTTCCTGGCTAGGACATTCTGCTTGTATATTTGTTTTATAAAACAATCTGTAGCTTCTTTCTGGTAAAGAGAGCTGTAAAAGTCATATTTTACTTAATTTACATCCACATCTCCCAAAATAATGGTTGAATTTTAGTTAGCAAGCTACTAAAATCTTATTGAGTGAATGAGTGAAGGTTTTACTTACAACAACAAGACAACCAGAGCTTGAAACCATAAATGAGAATAGAAAGGTCAGAATTTGATTTTGCAAATCAAACACTTGAGTCACAGAAAAGTGGACAGAACGTTCAAGATCAAATAACTGGAGAGTTGCAGCTGTTAGTCCTGTGACTTGGAATTCAGTGCTCTATTCATACAGGACTACATTATTACATTGGAATTTGGGAAATCGTTTGAAAGTGAAAAGAAAAGAAATGAGATGAATATGTAAGGAGAGTGCAGGTCAAGGCAAAGATTTAATGGAGGATAAACATATTCAGAGGAAGATGGCTTTCTGCTGTCAAGAAAAATGTGGATGGGTTAGAGATACAATAGATAATTTAATTAGTTGAAATGGATAAGTGTGTTCAAGAAGAGTGTACAAAAACGAAAACACTCTGTAGAAGCGGTCCCGATATGCAGCCTGTCTATGTACAAAAAAGCAAGTGACATAGATCACAAATCTTCTGTACTAAATAAGCATTTACAAAAGAGCAGTGTATATATTTTCAAAGAAATAATTCATGCACAATTAAAAAAAAAAATAGGCCTTTGGTCAGAAAGCTTTCCTCCAAGCTTCGTTTAGAGCCGTGTTCTCCTCCCTGGAAGATAGTATCTTTAGCTATTCTTTCCCCCATCCTCCCTCTTATTTTTATTTTAAGGACAGCCACCCTCTGGAGCCCCTACATTCCTACTTCAGAGACACGCCATCAATAAATGGATGTCTCTGGAAAATTCTGAAGACTTGATATGTACCATCTTTTACCTGTGACCTCACCCTTCCTGTATGCTCTTGCTGGGACTTTTGGGGGTGAGTATGTAAACAAACTTGGGGTTCAGGGAGAGAGGAGAGAGCCCCCAGGAAAGAGGGAACGTACCTCACTGCACCCCTGCTGTGCTTCACTGGTTCATCCTTTCTCAACAACGTCCTCCTCCTCTCGTATCTTCCATATCATACGCATATCCATCTTATACAGCAGGCCAAGGATCCCTTTTCCTCCACATCAAAAAGTCTGGGGCTCAAAACCTTCACTTTCTTCAGATCATACCCAATCCTGGTGATGAACTTGTATTTCACTATATATGGTGGTTGTTTGCAGAGCTGTCCCGTTCTCAAAAGACGTTAAAATGCTGCCATGAGCTAGGGCAGAAATTCTCAAAATAGTTTGGTCTCAGGACCCATTTAAGTTCTTAGAAACCACTGAGGACCCCAAGGAGCTTCTGTGTTTGTGGATTATACTGTTGTTATTTGAAATGCTGGAAATTAAAACTAAGACTTTAAAACTATCAATTCACTTAACAATAATGACTCTAATACGTGTTTACATAAAGAACAAAATTTCTAAAGTAGCTATACATTTCAAAATAAAAATAATGAGGTGAATTGCATTGTTTTACATTCTCACAAATATACTTAATGTCTGAGTTAATGGGAGACAATTGTATTGTCATACCGGCTTCTGCATTCAATTCTGTTGGGATACGCAGGGTGTGGTTTGGAAGTTTATAAAAAAAATCAAGCTTATCCAGTTATTAAAAAGTGGTAGCTTGTGGACCCCTTGAACAGGTCTCATAGATTCTCAGAGGTTCTTAGAGAAGTGGGGTGTGTGTGTGTGTGTGTGTGACATTCAAGTATTTTTATAGATAATTTAGGGATTGTGGTTAAAACCTATGAAATGATAGATAGGCAAGATATAATAACATACCTTAAAGTTTTAAGTTTTGAGATAGAGCCAGCATTTTCAGTAAAGAGTGATCCCCAGGAATTGAAGAAATCAGATGAAATTTCTTGACGTTCAAGGAATTTAGCTGTATATTAGAGATCAGATAGGACTTGGATTATCAAAGCAGGAAATTGGGACTTCCAGCTGGGGAACAACATAACAAAAGTGTAGAGCTCCAAAGGTAGCAGTGATACCTGTCTGCTTTCTGATGTCTACAAATTCTTATGTGTGGTCCACTTTCCAGCTTGCTATTCAGGTATCTGGTTGTTTACATTGTAATGCATTATGTAGTCGCTCGTTGTGTTGTGAGGGAGCAATGGGTAGTTGGGTAATTGTGTAGTTGTATCTACAGTGGGAGATCTGGCTACTTCTTGCCTCCATCCTGGGCTCAGGGGGAGGGGGACTATGATACCTGAGGAATAACCTTCTCCTCCTCCTTGGACTGCACAGCTCTGGCAACCTGGGAGCATTAGGTAAAGGACAAGCATGACTGGATGACCAATACCTGAGCTCAACAGGCAAGTCCAAGCCTTGTTACCAAGCTCTTTCTAGCTCCCAAATCAGTTCCCAACACTGAGAGCTTCCCACAGTGGCCATTTCAAAAATGAGTACATTTCAAATAAAATCTGAAATTCAAGTCAAAAAGTAGGCCTCAAAGGAAAATAAAAGGCAAGTCATGCCACTTAATAATTTCTTTTCTTGGTAACTAAAACAATAATATGAGGACGATTTATTTAATTTTAAGGATTTTTATTTATTTGAAAGGGAGAGCCCAAAAGAGAGCATGAGCAAGGGGGCAGAGGGAGAAGCAGACTCCCCAGTGAACAGGGAGCCTGATGTGGGGCTCAGTCCCAGAACCCTGAGATTATGGCCTGAGCCAATGGCAGAGGCTTAACCGACTGAGCCACCCAGGCACTCTGAAGATGATTTATTCCTGCTTGCACTTAGATACAGTGAGGCTCTACTTGGTTAGGAAAGTGCTCTGTTTACCCACTAGGATATGACCCCAGTCCCCTGTGGCCTAGAATAAGGCAAGCTGGCTCCCGCACTTGTCCCACACCACAGAGAGGAAGCTGTTTGCTCCAGGGAGAGTGCTGAGACTGGAGTGGAGGGCTCTTGCAGGGAGTTCCTGGTAGCAAAGGACTTATTAATCAATCCTACTTCTAGGTTGGTGGTGGGTGAACCATAGCTTGAGTAGACTCACGGATTAAAGAGATACCTGACCCATTGGTTACGTTCATGTGAAGAATGGGTATTTTGGGCAATTTACCATTGATTAACTGCTCTGAAAATCATCATTTCTCTGTACCCACAGAACACACATGTAAAGTACGCAAAACAGACATTATTTATTAGCTCACATAGAAGACACAGAGATCCAAAGAGAATTCACCTTATAAAAATGATTTAACTGTTTTCTTAATTCTTTCAAAGAGGGTGGTAGCTGGGGTGCCTGGGTGGCTCCGTGGGTTAGCCTCTGCCTTCAGCTCAGGTCATGATCTCAGGGTCCTGGTATTGAGCCCCACATCAGGCTCTCTGCTCAGCAGGGAGCCTGCTTCCTCCTCTCTCTCTGCCTACTTGTGAGCTCTGTCTGTCAAATAAATAAAATCTTAAAAAAAAAAAAAAAAAGATGGTGGTAGCTAATACCACTCTAGAGAGAAGTTAGTTCATTACAAATGATGGAATCCTTAAGGCATCTAGGGCTTAAATTTTTTTTGTCTTATGCGTTTGAGAAAGCCTAGATTAGAAAAATGAGTTCTACAAGATAAGGGGGTTTGGAAGCTGCTGTCTTCACAGGAAGACTCTTAAAGTTGGCATACCAAGCCAATGTTGAAGAACAACATAAGCTACTACACGACAAATGCCAGGACCCCATGCGTAAAAGAACTTTGAACACCCCTTTCAATTGTAGACATTGTCTCTCTTGGTCTATCCTTAGTTTTGGCCAAAGGCCTCAGGCTGTTCCTTTCATGCTTTCAACCTTTTCGAACTTCTATGCCGTCATGTTCTCCTTACTGAACCTGAGACAGGGTTGGGCACCAAAAATCCAGCAACCTCACTCCTTATACACATTTAGCAGCAAGGGGAAACTGATAGATAGAGCTAATGATATGGAGAAATCACAGAGACTTCAAAGATCTCCAAAGGTCTAACAACTACAAGGGCAAAGAGCCATTAAGTGCATAGCAAACGTCAGAGGCATATAGAAGCCAGATTTTTGTGTTGATAGAGGAAGTCATATCATCTGTATATTATATATGTGCATATAGATAGAAAAATATTTTATTTATATATAAATAATTATGTTAATTTTTATATAGATTAAACAGTATCTATATAAATAAGTGTTGTGTGTATTGCGATGTTTGGACATCTTTTATAAAAACTTCCTAGCTTGGGAGAGACCACCCTTCTCAAGGCTAACCAATTCTTAAAGGTAGTAAGGTTTCATCCAGGAATGTATCTTTGATATGCAAGCAATCATGTCCATAGCTGGACCTCTCTCTCTGGCCAGTAGAGCCCGGGAAGCAATACTCCTCTAGTAATATTCCTCTTAATCATGCCAGACCCAGGAACCAGGTAACTAGGGACCATCCCTCTAGTTTAGAACTCATTGAAATTATCCAAACCCACAAAAACGCCAATAAAGGCAGTGGCCCAAGCTTTCCCCTCAATGTCGTCTTCTGCCTCCTAACCCTCCTGGTGTTTTTCCATGTGGACCTGAATTATGTGCTGGGCATTCTGTTCTATGTCCTGTGTGTATAATAAGCTTTGTTTTCCCAAATGTCTCCTGTGTCTCTTCTTATAGCCACAGCTGACTGATCATCACATAAAGAATAAAAAAGCAAGGTCCAAATTTCTACTTATAAAATAAAAAAGTCCTGGGGAGCTAATATACAACATGGTGGCCGTAGTTAATACTGTATTGCATATTTGAAAGCTGCTAAGAGAGTGGATCTTTTAAAGTTCTTATCATGAGAGGAAAAACTCATAACTATGCATGGTGATGGATGTGAGTGAACTAGACTTATTGTGGTGACCACTTTGCAATGTATACCATATTGAATCATTATGTTATACACCAAAAAGTAATGTGATACAGTACGACTATATAGCAATAAATAAAATGAGAAAAAGAAAAAGTGACTACCTGAGCAGAGGAAGGGCAGGGAGAAGTCAGACTGGTATTCATTCATTCATTCATTCATTTCTTCATTCATCTCCATATGGAAACTGCCCCTCCTCACATTCTAAGTTATAGTTTCCCATCTGTTTTGGCTTTGACTTGCAAGTTACCTATTACGAAAAAGTGTCCTAAAGTTGGAATCAGTAGGTTCAGAGAATCCAAGGCTCTCTGTAACAGGAGGCTGCTTTTTTCGCACAGACTTCCTGACGTCAAGAGAATTTGTGAATCATCTTCCTTAAATTCCTCATCACCACAACCAGGGAGCCAAACTGATTTCTAAAGTCCCTCTTTATTTCCCAAACCCTGCAGTTTTATGTCCCATGAAGGCATAAAGATACCTAAAAAAAAAAAAAAAAAGAAAGAAAGAAAGAAAGAAAGAAGGGGAGAGAAGAAAGGAATACAAAACAGAGATGAACTTTGAATGATTTCTTTAAGAATCAATAATACTGGGGCACCCAGGTGGCTCAGTCCTTAAGCGTGTGCCTTCGGCTCATGTCACAATTCCAGGGTCCTCCCTGCTCAGCGGAGAGCCTGCTTTTCCCTTCCCCTACCCCCAACTCTGCTTGTGTTCCCTCTCTCTCTGTGTCTCTCTATGCCAAATAAATAAATAACATCTTAAAAAAAGAAAAAGAATCGATAATACTTTGCCATGATGAAGATTGGCAAAGTGCTTTCTGGGCAAAGCCTCTGCACAGATCCATTTTTCACATGGGCCAGAGATACTAGAGGAAAAATAAAACACTGTTTGTCTATGAAGAAAAAGCCCATGTTGAAACTTGTAAAATTTAAAAGATGCGTCCTCCAGAAGGATGAGAGAGATGAGCCAGAAGAGAGTATCGTGGCATCTTTGAATCACAATGTGACTGGAGCCTTGGGGGGATGGCTAGAAATGTGTGTGAATCTGGGTCCAATGAGGAGAAAGAAACCATGTAGAGGTTTGAACAAAAAGTTTAATGTGAAGAATGACAAACTCTAAAGGGGAATTTGAACTAGAGCTCTCAGGCTAGGACCTACAGTCTGGATGTCAGTTTTTGTTTTATTAGTACATCATCACACCCATCCATTTCCATGTTGCCTTTGAAAAAGAGTTGCTAACCCCTAGATTAAAGTAACAAGGGATTCATTGGTAGGAAGTAAAAGAGACCCTAAGAATATAGGAAAAGCAGATGTATGGAGGAGCCACTGCTTCTGGGGCTTGGATAGAACATTCAAAGAAACATCCATCCCCAGGGCTGACGTACAGACCTGGTTTGAATGGGTATGATCATGGCTCACTCATGGCAGAAACATTGCTGTGGTGTCATGCTATCAGAAATAGGTCTTTTGGAATTTGCTGAAAATCCGACCTCCAGTGCACCAAGGAGAGTTGTTCATGAAGAGATGTCTTGCCAGAGGCACTCTGCTGCAAAATCCACCCAAAACAGGAACCAGGAAAATGGTTGACCCCTGAGTGCAACTGTATGCTATGGGCTTTAGGAGTTTTGCTCTAGAGAAGCTTCAGTTGCTACAAGAGTTTGAGGATGCAGAAGCTGTATTCACTGCAGGAGCTTGATGCTGGGTGGGGGTGCTATTAGAGCAAAAGCCTAGCAGGAGAGCACCCTAGAACCAAGAAACAGAATTCTTTTCTTCTGCAATGTCTCTCCATTGACCTCTGCTGGCTCACAGCTTACCACTGTGTTACCTGCAAAGGAAGGGTATCTAATGGACCCAGATCCGCTATTATAGCACCCCAAACTAGGAATATGGTTAAAAGAAAATAAATAGATAACTGGCACAGAATGATAAGAGCCAGCACAAGAGATTTGGTAACTTAGGTTCTATCCTGTGCATACCAAGTGCCTTAAAGTTTGGTTCTTAATTACCTCAGTTAAAATGAAAGGCAAAGCAGGAGATCATGTGTGTGTGCAAAACATGTAGAACCATATAAACATATGTGTCTCTATATGGGGAACACATTTATACATGATATTTTATAGTTGTAAAGAAAGGAAAAAGGAAATCTATGTTTAGGATAGATTTTCTTTCACTTATTTTTTCTTCATTTACTGTACATTAGAAAAACTTTTTTTTTTTTTTTCAAACCAATACCACCTGGTTAGAGAAATAAGCTGGATCAGTTCAACTTCCCTGCAAGTCTCTGAGATAGTCTTAGGAGGGGTACACCAACATGAGATAAGCTCTGACTAACATAGGAGTGTACAAAAGAGACAGATATGATTGTTTTGGATAAGAAGAGTGAGAATAAAGCAATAGAAACAATAAAAGTATAAATGAGTTCCTTCAGATGATATATCTTCAGACCCCCACTCATCTATAAAAATAAGACTCCAGATCCCATAAGTCATGGTCCAAGAGATGTCAATTTATATCATACCTATTGTCAGTTACATCACCCTGGAAAAAAAATGCCCAGATCCTTAAATCATTCTGCTTGTAAAAGAACAGAGGAAAGGGGCAATGGTATTAGTTCTAATATTCCCCTTTTAATGTTCTCAGGATCTGATTAGATGGACCTCTTTTTCTATTATAAATTCCATTATGAAGAGTGCTCACTTCAGTTAATAAATGGATGGGAAGGAAGAATCAAAAGGGGTTCTCTGTAAACCACTTAAACTAGCCTCAAGGCTATTCTATAATATCCTGTAAGTTTTAAACACTGTTGAAAAGAATTTTAACAGAGGAATTACATGATCAGTTTTCTATTTAAGAACAATCACACTTTCACTAGTGAAATGATATATTGAAAGAAAACCAGTAAGGAGACAATTGTAGCAGTTCAGACAGAGTACATTGGGGGACTAGAGACAAAATAGTGATACTTTGACTTGAGGAGCAAGAAGAACACATTCTCTAAGAGATTTTTAATTTCAAAAAAATCCCAATTCCTACTCAAGAAATTCTAATTTAATTGATCTGAGATGAATCCAAGCACCAACATCACTATTTTGTCAAGGCTCCCCAGGTGATTTCTGTGTCCAGCTGTGGTTGAGAGTCACTGGCTTAAGTAATGAGCACAAGCAGAGTAAGGGAGCTTTGAGGAGAAAAGGATGTCAAGATTGGCAGAGAATCAGAAGTGTTCCCATGAAAACCAAAGGAAAGCCCATTTCACCAAGAATAGAGTCACCATTAACAAAATAAGGAAGGAAGTGAATACAATTCATTATACTCAGTAATCAATAAGTGAGTTTAGTAACAAGAACAATTCAAAGAGATTGATGAAGGTAGATATTCCAAGGTTGGAGAAATCTGTAAGTGACAAATGGGAGTAAGTATTATTCTTTATAGAAGTGACTGTGATTTTAAGAGACATATGGATAAAGTGGGAATTAAGAAGGAAGGTAGTTTTTCCTTTCCCTTGTTTCTTCAGTTCTTTTATTACTGGGTGTTGAGGTTTATGTACACAAAACTTATGTGTACAGTTTAATAGTATTTTCACACTTGCATGTATCAACACAACAACCAGACAGATCAACATAGTGTTCCCCAACACACCAGCAGGGACCATAACCCTTTCACATGAAAATACCTGAGGTACCAGATTGAATTCTGTCAGCACTATGAAATAATTTTACCTGTTCTTGATCTTCATACAAATGGAATCATCAAGTAAGTGATTGCTTTCTGTGTGTTCTTCCTTTTGACATTACAGATTTGAAATTCATCTATTTTGTCATGTGTAATCAGTACATATGGACTGTGTTATTATGTGTGAAATTCCATTGTATGGACTATGCCACACTTTGTCTTTTCTACCCAGCAAAATGATCACTCTCTCTGCTTGAGCTCTGTTTGCTCATGTAGTGGTTGAGAAAATATATTGGTGGGAAGAAGGCCAGGATACTGTGGAACTCACCTGTTTGCCTCCCTTCTCTCCAAGATCACAGCCTTTCACTCAATGTTCCAAGCCTGAAGGATATAAATTTATATATTTTGTTGATCTTTTATAGTTGTATAGAGTGAGAAAGTTGGAATCCAACTACTCTGCCATGAGCAGTTTTGCAAGTCCTGTGGTTTTTAGTTTGTTTGTTTGTTTCATTTTGTTTAATGATAGAAAATACTAGAGTATTGTTATGCATGGATGGAAAAGAGAGTGGGAGGGTTTTTGAGATATTTTAGAAACAAAAGAGTGGTGTGATAATGGACCACATTACAGAAGAATGTATGAATGAAGAATATATGTTCTATGGTAGAGGCATCTGAATTTGGCTTTTAATATGCCAAGAACAACTTCTCTTAAAACAGAAGGAAGTTATATGGACAGATTTAAATATGGGGAACAATATTAACCTCAAGTAGCCCCTTTTCCGATTTGTTTGGTTTTTAAAATAATATTTGCAGCCAAATCAAGTGCTAAAGATCAAGGGGTCAAGGTTGCAGTCCAAAGCTCCAGCACACAATGACTGTGTTTAAGGGCCACCTCGGTGGTAGAAAGGAGATGGGGTCCTTGAGAAAAAGTGCAGAACCAGAATGAGAGTCCCACGAGACAATTGTGTTAATAATATGATTGGCTTCTCTGTTTTTGTCAATATTCATATTTAATGCATTCATTTGCTAGAGCTGCCATGACAAAGAACCACAGACCAGGTGGTTTAAACACCTGTATTCTCACAGGTCTGAAGGCTGGACATCCAAGGCCAAGGCGTCAGCTTTGTTCCTTCTTTCTGAGGGTTATGAGGGAAGGTTTTCTTCCTGGCCTCTGATTTCAGCTTGTCTTCTCCATCTCTTTACATTGTCTTCCCTCTCTGCGCAACTGTATCTGTGCCCAAATTTCCCCTTTTTATAAGGACACCAGACGCATTTGTTTAGGGCCTCACCCTCACCTTACTTTAACTTGATTAACTCTGTAGAGTCTGTTTCTAAATCATGTTACATTCTGATGTATTGGAGGTTAGAACTTCAACACAGGAATTTGGGGGAACAAAATTCAATCCAAAACACTTAGCAAAAGAACTTTACCATATTATTTTTTTCATATTACCACGTTGTAAGTCTTCAGGTTGGAGCAAAGGGAAAAACAACTATGAAATTTACATAGTTCCTGAATAAACTTAGTATGTGTACTAAATAGCCTGAGGTCAGTGGAGTACTAAGCAGAAGTGGGGAAGACAAGAGAGTTTGGCGATGTATTGGCTCACATAAGATGCAAACGATAAGGGGTGTGTTTCCATAGAAAATTTAAAATCCATAATCAAAGTAATCAGTTACTCTAACAATTGTTGCAATTACCTTTCAGCATTAACAACGTATGTCAGGTTTAAATTTACATTTTTCTATCACTTATCACTCATGAATGCTGTCTTGTACATAGCTATTGGAGAACTCATAGTTAACACAATCATGATTCTACCACAAGAAACTGGTTGCACACATCGATTATATTCATTTTGAGAATAACCGTGTCACAGTTTGGAGTTATTCAAACTCATTTCAGGCAGAGTTCCTGCCTTTAATCCCTTTGGTTTTACATAGCCCTGCATTGAACAGTAGGATTTAAACAAGCCCAAGTATAACAGCACAATACTTATAAAACAGAAATTGGGTTAATTCAGTCCTGAACTGCTCTTCAAGTTTTTATTTGTGTTTAAAATCTAAAAAAGTGAAACAGAACGAGAAATGCAAAGTATGGTATTTTTGTTCGGAAAATACAAATATTAGTCAGTACACTATTATAGAATGTGGATATCTTTTTAAAATTTCTTGTCTTAAAACTATCAGTATGTTTTAAAGAAAAACAAAACATCAAAATATAATAGTCATTGTTCATTGTCACTGAATTTCTTTGTCATGGGAAGAAGGGGTGTTTGAAAAAAATGATCTCTCCAGGTGTCAAGTATGCTAGGAACCTCACTGTTTGAGGTCCCAAAAGGCTAATAGAGATGAGCCAAAATTTACATCCAAAATAGCAGGAAAGAGTATGGAATTAGTAATATTTTAACATGCTTGGGGAAAAAGTGAAGTTGCTAACATACATTGTTTTTCTTTAGCCTAATGCCAAGTTCCCTCATGGGACAATGTAAAAGTTGTACTAGGTAAGGTGGTGAACAGAGTTGACAAAACTCTTATTAAGAA
The DNA here is from genome assembly GCF_002288905.1 of Enhydra lutris kenyoni. Lineage (NCBI taxonomy): Eukaryota > Metazoa > Chordata > Mammalia > Carnivora > Mustelidae > Enhydra > Enhydra lutris. The sequence goes on from NW_019154128.1 coordinate 5,988,743, forward strand.
GTTGGATATCAAGTGTCATGGGTCTGTTTATGGTCATGCCATTCAGTGAGGGTTGATGGCATAAAAATTTAGAAAAAGTAATTTTCGGAATGACTAAAAACAAAATAATGTAGGTAAAGCCTTCTTATTTTTTTGTCTGAACCAAATGGAAAAATTGTTTCCCAAAGTGTCTTAAAGGGAACATTGCTCCACAAAATGACCCTTTGAGTTAATCATCTACAATTAAACAAGCTTGGAATACGTGGTAGTCTTTGTCACCACCCACCCTTTTTGGAGATTTACAGAGCACGTTAGCACAATAGAAGCACACAGAAGTCACTGGGATATGGAGGCTTACTGGGCTTTAGCTCAGTGTTTTCCATAACAGTTAATTGGAAATAACCCCCACTTTATTTCCCCCAAAGTGGCATCCCCTAGAATTCATGTTCTTTAGAAAACAATGTGGAAATGAAGATACTTCATATTATTCAGAATAATGTTGCTCTTCCCATTTTTTTTTTTTTTGTGAGAAACAGCAGAGAGTTTCTGCTAATTGTTACACCATGAAGGACCCCAGATCCACAGACCTGCCTGCAGTAGTGTTAGCTCAAAAAATATCAAATTTGCCCTTACCAGTAGTGTTACATTGCCCTCCAATTTTGTAGTAACACAAATTTTCTCCAAGGAAGGCTCTCTACTCATTTCAAAGGAAGACACTCTCCTATAATCAGAAAGTAATACTTAGTATGAAGGTTCTCTTTCTTTTCCTTTCTTTCTTTTTCTTTTTCCTTTCTTTTTTCCTTTTTGTTCAGAAGAGCTTAGTTTTCTCCTACGATGCACCATTTAAGTAAATAAAATTTCTCAAGGAAGCTGGTCAAAAGAGTTAGAAAGAAGATCTCAAGTAACATGGAAAACAATAAAACAGTAGCTATAAATAAGAAAGCAAAAGCAATGTCCTTCAGCTGTACAGCTATGGGGAGGGGGCTTAGGAAGAGAAGACCCTGTTTGGGCCAAGTACCAGTGTCCTTAAAATTACAGAAACTCTGATTCAGATACACAGCACCTTTTCTTTATAGTATGAGAAAGCTCTCTATTGCACACTAAGTTGATGAAATCTCGAGAAACGTCACAAAAAGGCATGATGAAAAAAGGGGAAAAAGTTCCAAAGTAGTCAGAATATTCTTCAAAGGAAGTTCATGAATTGAGAGAAGTCGAGCTGCCAGATGTCTAGGAGTCTGGCAGAACCACTAACATTTCACAAAGGACAAAGTTAGATATTGTCCCATATTTTGATTGGAACTTTGGAAGCTCAAGGCAAGAAAGTCCTGTGGGGATTTTGAATGATCTAAAACTCAACACTCTGGGTGGCAGGGGTGGGAGAAGCAGCCCTGGCCGGCGCAGGTGTTGGGGGTTGAGTTTGGACAGAGAACAATGTCCTCCTGAGATTACTATGAGAGAAACTGAGAAGGCTGGAGGAAGAAGGGACTGGAAAAAAAGAAGAAATTCTGAGAAGACCCTAGAGAACAGGCATAACAGGAGGCAGGCAGTTTGGGCAGAAACTCTAACCCAAAACAATGGCCAAGTAGTCTAAATTCCAAGTTCCACTCTATTTTGGCTAATTTTAAGTAGCCAGAAATGGCTGAAAAGGACAAAATATAAGAGGGAACAGATGCCAATGATTAGAAAAAAAGTCCTTCAAGTCAATGAATGGAGAAGAAAAAACAAAGAAATAGCATGATTGTGTAGTGCTTAAGGATACCCATGTTATAGTCAGATGACCCAAGTTCAAATTCCAGCTATACTATCTCTCCAGCTGTATGAACTTAGACCACCGTGTTCATCATTGGGGGTGCCTGGGTGGTCAGTAAGTTATGCATCCCACCCTTGATTTGGCTTAGGTCATGATCTTGAGGTCATGGAATTGAGCCCCTTGTGGAGCTCTGCCCTGGGCCTGGAGCCTGCTTAAGATTCTCTCTTTCTCTCTCTCTCCTTCTCCCTCTCCCTCTCCCTCTCCCTTTCCCATCCAAATAAAGTTATTTGTTCTTTGGATGTAGTTTCCATATCCATAAAATGGGAATAATAGTATCATCCACCATTCAAGATTGCAGAACTGGATTTGAAGTGTTTAGGACAATGCCTGACACTTAGTTTCCATTTTTTTCCTGAGAAATTACTAATTATATAAAAAGTGAGAATTTGATCAAAAAGAGAAGCCAGGTACCCTCTTCAGAATAGTATAGAAACCAAATAGTTCTGCTTTTCCTTTATGGTGTTCAGTACCCTTAACGTGAGATCTTAATTTTTTAAGTGCATAATGGATTATTGTTCATTATAGGCAGTATGTTGGACAGTTTGAGAACTTGCACATGCTGCAAAACTGAACTTTTACCTCACCCCCCAGCGCTTGGCAAACACACTCTACTCTTTGCTTCTAGCCGTGTACCATTCACAGTAGCCAAGATTTGGAAACGGCCTCAGTGGCCATCAGCGGATGACTGGATAAAGAAAATGTGGTCTATACATAGAATGGAGTATTCTTCAGCTTTAAAAAAGAGAGAAATCCTGCCGTACAAGGCAGCATGGATAAACCTCAGGGGCATGATGGAAACGAAAACAAGCCCGTCTGGGGAAGGATGCTGCAGGATTCCACCTAACTGACGGAGCTAAAACCAACTTGCAACTCAGCTTTTGGGGGCCTTCCAAACCCATGCAAGGGGTGTGTATGTCAGTCTTTTCTTGCTTTACGTGACGCAGAGATGAACTCTTCCTCTACTTTTTACGACTTTCTATTTTTAACCTGAAAAACCTAACTGTAAATCCAATTTATGACTAGGTACCTGGTTGCAACATTTTTCCCCTTCCCTTTTTCTGACGAGAAGTCAAGGAAGACACTTGGATATTTGAAAGCCAATATGAGCTTAGTCATTGAGTAGTAAAGTTAATTTTCCTAGTAAGTGCCTTTAGCACTAAGCATTTCATCCCCACAGAAGAAGAGGAGCATTCAAACGGATACCCATAGAATCCAAACATCTGAGTTATACATTTTCCTAGTAAAGCATAGCTTGCCTCTATCTGGGTCCAGATGTTACATGAGTCTATCTAGGAAAAAAAAAAAACAAAAAATAAAAAAACTCACAAAAATAAAAACAGAACTATTGTGTGCTGTAAGTAGGGTATAGAACTCTGGGGCGACAGGGACAGCTTGTCAGCACTGAGAGGGTGGGGACATGCTGGGTTTTCCTAATCGAATCTGGAGCTGGGGGGTACGCGTTCACATATCCTTTTCCCATCCAGAAGGTGAGCTGATAGAGTGAGCATCCCTGTGTCCATGCAAGCACATCACTGGGCAGTAATTCATTCGGAAAGTATTGACTGACCACCTACGATGAGCTGTGCAGGGTTGCAGGCTCTGAGAACAGGACCCCGGGCGGTGCTGTACCCGCGGGGTTTACATTTTCACGTGGAAAGACACACAATGCTCAGAGAAACAAGTAAGATCATTCCAGATGAGCACACATTTCATGAAGAAGTAAAACACAGTAATGAGACATGGAATAGGTTGTCAAGACATTTTTGTGGAATGAAGAAAAGAAGACTGTTCCTCTACAAATGTCACTTGGCAATTGCTCCCGGCGACACAGATGCCCTCTTCCTAAGGTTACTGGTGGTGAATTGTCTTCCTTGCCAGCTGTGCAAGAGAAGTCCTTAAAGAGAAAGTCCCCAGTCTCCCATAGTGTCCCACTATCCCCCCATACAGGAGTATCATCATAAACGCCTGTTTGCTGAAGTTTGCTGGGGGGGTGGAGGGAGTGGAGAGGAGGGGGGTGGTTGGGTGATGGACATTGGGGACGGTATGTGTTATAGTGAGTGCTGTGAATTGCGTAAGACTGTTGATTCACAGACCTGTACCCCTGAAACAAATAATACATCATATGTTAGTAAAAATAAATTAAAAAATAAAAATAAAACGAACGAACAAACAAAAGCCTGTTTGTCAGTTTCTGTAATAACTCTCAGTTGATGTCAATCTGAATATCTCTGGAGTGTTTTCTATCATCCAGGTCTTCTCTGCAAACACTACATGTTCCTTTACAACCAACACACTGTCACTTTACAACCTAGGTGCAATTTTTATCCCCTTTTTACGAATGGAAATGTTAAGGCACAGAGAAACTTAGTAACCAGCTAGAGATCATATGTACGTCTGCCAAGGGGCAATGTCAAGATTTAAACTGAGGCAATTTGGCTTCAGAGTCTGCACTTTTCCCTTGAGGTCATGGAAAAAGGAGCCATATAAAAGAACCAGAATAATCAGGAATAGGTATTTTCCTCCCTATCCCTCTCCTTAATATGTATAAACACTTCCTTACCAAGTCTCTGAGCTCATAAGTTTTGTTTATTTGCAAGGAGAACAGAGAGAGCCATCATGGTGAGAATCACACTATGCGTTCAAGGGGGACATTCTTCTTCTTTTTTCTTTTTTTTTCCTCTCACATATTCCTAAACATACTTCCTCTAGATAATCAAAACTGGCTTAAGACTTCCTGATGTCTAGCAAACCCAAGACTTCAGACAAGAGAAGGGTTATGCCATGAGGGATACAAGATCTTGCTAGACAAAATTGTGTTTTTATTTGTCATTTCCTCCACTAAACTATAAAACTGCTAGAGGGCCTGATCTCTATCTTGGTTAGTATTTTATGCCCAACATGGAGCGAAGTTCCAGATACATAGGAAATTGATTAAGCACTCATGAAAAGAACAAATGAATGAGTGATGAGATTCCAGCTTCAATCCTAAATGGAATTATGACTTCTTGATCTGTTTTTTCACTCTCCCACAGTGGAATAGTCATTTTTTTGCAGAGAGCAATGTACAAGTAAGCAGCTGAATGGGGTTGCTCTCAACTGGACCATCAATGTCAGTAACAGAAAAATTAAGAGAATGAAAATAATTGATGCTTTGAACTCTTCACAGCTGAGGAACCTTTATTTAGATCCTCTTCTAAAATAATTATCTTTTTATAAACATGCATTTGATCTCACCCGCTCTTTCACGAGTTATTCCTGTGTTTGGTGCTCTGTTTTGACTCCAAGCTACCTTCTGGGCCCCCATCTGTCAATAGCAAAGTGTTACAATTATGACTTCCCCTCAGTCAAATCTGCTAGTTTTCTCATATTCAGTTGCTATAGCATTTCAGCCTCCCTCTAAAGATCCTGGTTTTTAATATTGCACATTTTCCTTGACTATTCATTTACTTACACCCTTTCACAGATTTTTGTTGACATGCTACTGACTTTGACACTTGACAGTTTTCTGACGCTTTTGCTAAGTAAATTGAAAATGGGGATGGTACAACAGGAATTCATCCTGTATCGGTACAGGCTGCACTTCTCTTTCCCATCCTCTGAAATCTACTGCAGTCACCTCTTTCATGCAGACCTGAAGATTCATCTCCAGTTGCTATGAGTTTGCCATATTTGCTTACTACCATCAATGGTGGAACTTTTAGTTGCAGTCATGTGAAATGTTGGCTGAAATTAAAATTAAAAAAAAATACAATAAGAGAAAATATTTGAAAGTCATGTATCTGAAGAGATTTGTATCAAGAATGAACCAAAAAGGCACCTGGGTCGCCCAGTTTGGTAAAGGTCTGCCTTGGGCTCAGGTCATGATCCCAGGGTCCTGGCATCAAGGATTGAGCCCCACATCAGGCTCCCTGCTCAGCAAACAAATAAATAAATTCTCTTTTAAAAAGATTTTAAAAAGAATGTACAAAGAGCTCTTACAACTCTACAATAAACAGACATATAACCCAATTTAAAAATGGAAAAGCATTTGAATTAATTTTTCTCCAAAGAAGACCTACGAATGACCAATAAATAAGCACATGAATGATCACCATTATTTGTCATTAGGGACAGGCAAATCAAATCACAATATACAACTTCATACTGAGCAGCAAAGTTGAAAGTAAAAGTAAAAATAACCCTAACCCTAACCCTAACCTTACACCAGTTAGAATGGCCAAAATTAGCAAGACAGGAAACAACATGTGTTGGAGGGGATGTGGAGAAAGGGGAACCCTCTTACACTCTTGGTGGGAATGCAAGTTGGTGCAGCCTCTTTGGAGAACAGTGTGGAGATTCCTCAAGAAATTAAAAATAGAACTTCCCTATGACCCTGCAATTGCACTACTGGGTATTTACCCCAAGGATACAGATCTAGTGAAAAGAAGGGCCATCTGTACCCCAATGTTTATAGCAGCAATGGCCATGGTCGCCAAACTGTGGAAAGAACCAAGATGCCCTTCAACGGACGAATGGATAAGGAAGATGTGGTCCATATACACTATGGAGTATTATGCCTCCATCAGAAAAGATGAATACCCAACTTTTGTAGCAACATGGATGGGACTGGAAGAGATTATGCTGAGTGAAATAAGTCAAGCAGAGAGAGTCAATTATCATATGGTTTCACTTATTTGTGGAGCATAACAAATAGCATGGAGGACATGGGGAGTTAGGGGAAGGGAGTTGGGGGAAATTGGAAGGGGAGGTGAACAATGAGAGACTATGGACTCTGAAAAACAATCTGAAGGGTTTGAAGAGGTAGGGGGGTGGGAGTTTGGGGGAACCAGGTGGTGGGTATTAGAGAGGGCACGGATTGCATGGAGCACTGGGTGTGGTACAAAAACAATGAATACTGTTATGCTGAAAATAAATTTAAAAAAATGATTAAAAAAATAAAAATAACAATTGCTGTGAAGAATATGGAGAAATTGGATGCCTTTTGCATTGCTAAATGGAACATAAATTGGTGCAGCCACTCAGAAAACAGTCTGCAGTTCCTCAAAAATTAAACAGAGTTACCATAATACAGAAACTCTGTTCTTAGATATATACCCAAGAGATATGAAAACATATGTCCTCACATAACTGATACTCTAATGTTTAGAATAGCCATTACTCCTAATGGCCAAAATGTGGAAACAAGCCCAAATGTCCATCAACTGGTAAATGAGTAAACAAAATGTAGTATACCCATACAACGAAATATCACTCTTCTGTAGGAAGAAATGAAGTACCACTACATAGTACAACTTAGATGAACCCAGAATACTTGCTAATGAAAGAAGCCGCACACAAAAGACCATGTATTGTATGATTCCATGCATATAAAAGTCCAGAATAGGCAAATCTATAGAGACAGAAAGTAGTTTTGTGGTTACCAGAGCAGGCAAAGGGCGGAAACTTGGTATGGCTATGGAATTTTTTTAGGGATGATGAAAAATGTTCTAAAATTAGATTATAGTGATAGTTGCACAACTCTGCGAATATTGACTCTGCACAACTCTGCAAAAAACCATTGACTTCTACAGCATAAATAAGTGTATTTTATGTTATGTGAGTTAGATCTCTATGAATCTGTTGTTGTTTTTAAAATCATAATCATTGAAAAAGGTTGGAAGGGCAAAATTATTCTCCAAACTGAGCTATGAGTGAGTGTAAGTGAGGTTCAACGATGATCTTTGCAGGACACAGCCCTGTATTCTGACAAGTAAATGCTGCAAAAGGGGTTGTAAGAGGATAAAATGCTCTGCATTTTCTTTTGTGAGATTAATAAACTTCATTAAATAACATATTTATGTTTCTCAATGCACATATCTTAGAGAAAAAATAGAAGAATGTTTTAACCAATAGTTTCCATTTAAAATAACCTAAAGAGGACAAATTAATGCAAGAAATGAGCTTTTCCTCATTTTCTGAGACCCTTTTTTTCCTGGAGAATGGTAGGGATCTTCTTCACTACAGGTAGAAAGTTCAGAGATTTTTGTTTAGATTTGTGCATTTTGACCTAATTCGTTCTATGTCTCTGATGTCAGAGTGAGGACCATCATTGACATGAGTTGAGGTGATGCCCCTCTTGTGTTTTGTCAGACTTTATGCCTGGAGATTTTCCTAGCAGAGTGTTCCCTCTAAAATACAAGGTCTCAAGAGATAACAAAGAATAGGCACCTCATTTCTAGTGTCACATGGGCTATTAAATGAGTAGATAGATATCTGAGTGCATATTTTTTCTGTGTGTATGTGTGTGCGTGTGTATGTCTGTGTGTGTCTATATGCATGCATGTGTGTGTGTGTGTGTGTGTGTGTGTGTGTGTGTGCTCATACCCCCAGAAGATTTAAGACCTCATTTCAAATTGTTAAATTGCATGGGAAGGTGATACCATATATCAAGACGTTAATTCTCTTTATAATGAAGAAATGAAACTAGTCTGAAACTAGAGTATTTAATTTTGGAATCATATTTTATCAAGAGAAACCTGGTTTCTATTGACTCAGTAGATTCTTGTCATGTCTAATTTATTGTGGTAGAATTTTGTGGAAGCAAACATATATAAATGTATAAGTTTCATGTATAATTGGGAAGCATAGATAAAAATAATTTGACATTGAAATTTATACTTAAGAAATGGTGCGCTTCACTGCAATCAATTTTTCATTATGCTGTTGAGATCAATAGCTACAAATAAGATATAAAAACTCTATTATTGATGGGGCATATGTCAGTATAAAATGTGCAGTTTTCTATAGCATTTCAGGAGTAGAAAATTGTATTATACAGTTTCCAATGATATTCATATTGCTCTGTAGAGAACGCCTATTAAAATCAATGTACAGTAAGTCAACATGGGGAAATTTTATAACATTGAGAAAGGGCAGAGTGCATATAAAAAAGTCACTACTGTTTTTTAAATATTACCTTAAATTCTTTTGTCAGAGGTTGGTCCGGGGTGTTGAAGTAATGAAGATACATGAGTTCTGGTTTTGGGAGGGGGTTTGTCTTGAAGATGCATGAGCTGTGTTTTTTGTTTTGTTTTGCTTTGTTTTGTTTTTACCACTTGAGACCTAGTCCAGCTTGGTCATTACCAAACCTGATTACTTGAAAGAGCCATGTGGCCTTGTGGCAATTATTCCATGAAATGCGTCCCTCACCCACCTTCCACCTCCCTCCCCAAAAGAAATAGGTCACATGAATGAGAAACCTGCAAACTAACTGCAGAGCATGCATTTAAGAAGGGTTGGGGGAACTAATGTATGCGGGAACTCTTTGGATTCCAAAAGAATATATTACATATGATATTGGTCATGGTACTTCAAGTACTCAACCTGTGATCACAAACCATAAAATCCCATTCACTTAGAGAATAAATGGGATGTAAGCTCTGAAGGTAAGAGGAATATTTTTGTCTCATAACTCCACAATGGGGGCCATTTCCAAATGGTTCCTATTATATTTAGAGTGAAATGATATTTGTTCATTATCTCGACACATGTGGCACTCAGTGGGGCACCCACAAAGACTTATAAAGCCTAAATGGAGATGAAATTCACCTAGAGAGATTGATATTCAGCTTTTGAAAGGTATATATTTCTAATTTGGAGCATAATTTATTTCCAAGAAAAGTGATTATGAGTAAGCAGTACTTTGCAGGAAAAGAAGGAGGAAAATATGACTTAGTGGGTGGCCTAACGGTACATGTGCATGCGTGTGTACATAAAGCAGTCATCACTGGTAAAATTCTGTCATTGTACATATATTTATTAAACCACACCCCCACAACCCTGGGAGATTCTAAGAATGTTTCACTAAGAAGCTTTTCATTTCATAGGGGAGCGCCATTAGTCTGTTAAGGGCACGGTCATAAAAGACCATAGACTGAATGGTTTAAAAACAGCAATTTATTTTCTTGCATTTCTTCAGGCCAGAAGTCAAAATTAAGGTGTCAGCAAGGCTAGTTTCTCCTGAGATCTCTCTCCTTGATTTGTAGATGATTACCTCCTCACCGTGTTCTCACAAGGTCTTTTCTCTATGTGGGGGCAGCTTCGGTGTCCCTTTTCTTATAAGAACACCAGTCCTCTTGGTGAGGACTCCTCCTTTAGGACCTCTCTTAGTCTTAATTACTGCTTTAGAGACCTTGTCTCTACCTATAGTCACATGGTGGCTTCGACATATGGATTTTGATGGGACACAATTCGGTCTGTGACTGGAGCTAAAAAATGCGCACAAGCAACTTCAATGTATTTCATGGGTTTCCTGAAGGTGCTATGGGAATTAGGAGACAGGAGCAGTGTTAGAATCTTTCGGTCTGAACATGAGTTAACTCATCCACCTTTAAGGTGAAGTAGTGAACCTGACATTTATAAACTTTTCAATTCAAAACTATCAAAGATCACCGGAACTGTGATCAAAGTGGATTTCACCCATCTGACAAACTGCGGGTCCTGAGAGTCGGCAGGTTTTCCTGGGCAGAGGCAGAACAGTGAGGGCACCACCTGCTGTGGGCACCACCTGGGCAAAGCAGAAGCAGACATGGCGGCCATGTTCAGAGAACAGCGAGCAGCGTGGTTTGGTGAGCACGTAGGGCACCCTCCCAGAAGCAGTGAGAATGACACCTAATTGGCAATCATAGAAAGTTTTGAAAGTCAGTCTCAAGACATCATATTCTCATGATGCTAGCAACAATATTTGTAGCTTTTAAGCATGAAGGTAATACAGTTAAAGTGATCTTCAAGGATCCTTTATCTCACAGAGGAAAGGAGAATGGATTACAAAGTGAGTTACTGAGAGGAAGAGGCAGGGTGAACAACTTATACCTGCCCAGTGCTAACGGAGACAACTGAAGCAGCCACAGAACAGCAGTCCCTGTCACCTTGTTTATATGTATGATACGTTTTGTTCCTTTGTTTGTAAAAAAAGAAAAGAAAAGAAAAAGAAAAAGAAAAGAAAAGAAACATAACAAAAAGAAATGTTTCCTGCAAGGGCAGGAAAGAACCAATGATTACTGAGTAACTCTCCAATGCTAGTTGTTCTACATTTATCTCATTTAACTCAAGAAATTAATCTTCAAGGTGCATTATGTCACCCATTAGTGTCTCCTTGATCCAGTGCATCAGGATCCCTGGGTTTCCAGTCCTGAGGTCCATAAGTGTCACAGAAGATCACGTTAGGATATCACATCAGGTTCTGTGGCTCACTGCATTAGGAGGTTACCTTAAGGGGAAGTTGAGCAAAAAAAGTAAACTTTTCTAATTTTAACATATATCAAATAAGACAATGAGCAAATAAATGGATGTGTAACTACTGTGCCTACAAGACAGCTCCTTGGGCTTCGGGTAGAGGGACACATGACTCCACAGTACCATATAAAATAGGCCAGATCAGATAATTTATTGTAGATTAAAACGTATTTCTATTATGACCAAATGGATTATCACTGAAGTAATGAGTGAAGTAGTTTAGACAAAGCCGGCTATATGCAATATATCTGAGAATTTCATGATTTCCTGATTGTTTTTTTTTCAGCAGAAAAAAAACCACATATGAATTTAACAAAAAGGAATTGGGATTTTTTCAGGAGAAATACATGTCCTCAGCCTCTTGAAGCTAACACCAAAATATTCCTTATTACCTTCATCTCTTAGATTATATTTATTTTCTAAGTGAATGGGATCACACAAAAGATTACAGGGCTTATGATCAGTTTCAGGACCCGAAGTACCATGACCGAGGCAGCGACAGTGACTTTTATCAGTCAAATTACCTACTTCTGATATGTGATTGGTTTCTTTTACACCCCTTCCCTTTGCTTAGTTCAATGAGGCTATTCTTTATGGAATATATTTAATTTATACTTCCCAGTGTTACTGTGAATGAGGCAAAGTTTCAAATGTGCTGTTTTAAACTCATTCTTGAACATATTAGTACATGCACACACCACACAAACATATATCAAATTTCTATCTCTGGGAATGAGAACGACTTTAAATATGCATCGTTCTGTGGTATTCACAAGTTATTTGCAGGTTATCAGAAATGAAACAGCATTTAAGTATAGTAATACATATGTTTGCTTACTTGAATATTCTAATATTGAAGATTGGAGAAATTAAATCCAAAATGACACAAAAGTATGGACTATAACATAAAGCAGTCTTAACATAGAATATACAATAAGTTGGATTATTTTAGAGAGAGAAAGAGTCAGGGAGGGGCAGAGGGAGAAGTTGAGAATCTCAAGAAGACTATATACCCAACACAGCGCCTAATGTAGGGCTCCATCTCATGACCCAGAGATCATGACCTCAGCCAAAATCAAGAGTCAGATGCTCAATCGACTGAGCTACCCAGATTCCCCTACAATCCTGGATCTTAATGACAGTAGAGAGAATATTCATGTGAAATATATTGTACATGTTTCCTAAGAATTAATTTCAGAGTATGGAAGGTACTACACAGAAACAAACACGCAAAAGCATGTGCTTTTTTAACTTGGCTTCAAGGAAAACTTTACATATGAGAAATGGGTCTTGTTCAAGTTTTAAGGAACTATGGTTTCAAGGGGAAAAAAGTATTCATGGATTGATTTATCAAGTTAGGCTTCCTAAAGAAAATAAATTACAGTGATTTTCTTTTTACATGTAGAATAATGTTATTCAATGTTTAAAAACAACCTCCTGAAGTAAGGAAGTCAAATTAGAAGGATTGAGTGATAATAAATAATGCAGAAAGTTGACAGATAATAAGAAATAGAAGTAATTCCTATTGTATAGACACCTGTGTGGATTATGTGCTATCCTTCAGTTTATAAATCCACAAAAATCCAAATATACACTCTGACCAAAGTGATGCTATAAGGCAACAGTGCAATCTAGAGGAGAGAACACAGGTTCTGGAATGAGACAATCTCAGTTTATATCCCAATTCCGCTATCAGTAACTTTCTGTCCAAGTCATTTAAACAATTTATACTTCCATTTCCTTATCCTTAAAATGGGGCAAAAATAGTGTGGGTATGAGAATTATATTAATTAATACTTGTTAAACCATGAAAACATAACTTTAATCAGGTTAGACAAGGTGACATTAATTCAAATTATTGCATTAGTTTAATACACTTAAAAGTATATATATATGTATATATACATATATATATATAAATAAAATTTCTGGTAACAGGTTTCAGAAACATACAGTGAAGCTATCTTAAATGAATTAAAACCATGGTATATCAATCTAGATAGTAGCTTTCATTTATCACTTTAAAAAATCCACTTTCCTAATTTGATTTTAATCCTTCCTTTAAAAATAATGTATTAAATAGTACTGGTCACTTACCACATGTATATTACATGACATAGGAAGGTAGATTCAAAGACTACTGTAACTCACACCTTTAATATAGTATATATGGGGTATTTAGAGAGTTAACGTGACTTTAAGATCTTTAAGATCTTTAAGACACCCTTTAGAATGTAGTGCATGGCTTTAGCACACTGAATGATACCCTAGTGGTCTACTCTATGAAAATAAGAGAGAAGTTCATAGTGATAAATGCCTACATTAAGAATATATAAAGATCTCAAATTAGAAAATAGACTTTACAACTTCAGAGACTAGAAAAAGAAAAGCAAATGAAGCCTAAAGTTAGCAGAAGGAAGGCAAAAACAAAGATGAGATTGGAAGTAATGAAAAAGAGGCCAGAAAAACAGTAGAAGGGACCAAAAATTTAACTGCTGGTTTTTTGAAAAAATAAACAAAATTTCCTTTCTCTCTGCCCCCTGCCTGTTCTTTCTTAAAAAAAATAAAAAATAAAAAATAAAAAAAATTGACAAACTTTTATCCAAACTAACAAAAAGAGAGCAAAAACTCAAATAAGTAAAATCAAACATAAACAAAGAGACATTACAACTGATAACACAGAAATATGAAGGATTACAGGAGATTACCATGAACAGTCTTACACCAGGAAATTAGAGAACCTGGAAGAAATGGGTAAATTCCTAGGAATGTATAACCTACCAAGACTGAATCATGAAGGAAGAGAAAATCTGAACAGACCAATAATGTCAAAATTCCATTGGCATTTTTTTATAGAAATGGAAAAACAAATTTCTGAAGCAATCCCAAAAGCCAAAGAATCTTGAGAAAGCAGAAGAAAAGGTGGTGGTATCACACACTCTGATTTTAAACTATAATCCCAAAGCTATAATAATGAAAACAGTATGGTACTGGCATGAAAACAGTTACATAGACCAATGGAATAAGATGGAAAGCCTAGATATAAACCAACACATAAACAGTAAACTGAACTTTGACAAGGGCACTGAGAGTATACATTGGTGAGAGGATGGTCTCTTTAATGTGTAATGTTAGGAAAACTGAATAATCACATGCAGAAGAATGAAACTGGGCCCCTATTTTACACCATTTATGAAAAAAAAAGAAACAAAAACAAAAACAAACTAAAAAACAACACCTCAAAATGGGCCAAAGACTTAAATGTAAGAACCAAAACTTTAAAACTTCTAGATGAAAACATTGGGGAAAATCTCCTTAACACTGATCTTGGCAGTGATTGTGTGTGTGTGTGTGTGTGTGTGTGTGTGTGTGTGGTGTGTGTGTGTAACCTTGCAAGTGTAGACAAAAAAGTAGAAAAAAAAGTAGGGTTTCATCAAACTAAAAAAAAAAAAAAATTCTGCACAGCAAAGGAAGCAATCAACAACATGGAAAGGCAACATATGGAATGGTAGAAAATATTTGCAAACCATACATGTGATAAAGGGTTAATATTCAAAATATGTAAGAAACTTATATAGCTCAATGGCAAGAAGACAGACAACCCAATTTAAAAATGGGCCAAGGTCCTGAATAGACATTTTTCCAAAGAAGATATGCAAATGACCATAAGGTATATGAAATCATTGGGGAAATGCAAATCAACACCACAATGACATATTACTTCACATCTGTTAGGATGGCTTTTATAGAAGACAACAGATAACATGTATTGGCAAAAAAAAACTGTAGAAAAGGGAACCTTTGTACACTGTTGGTGGGAATAAAAATTGGAGCAGTCAGTATGGAAAACAGTATAGAATGTTCCTCAAAAAAAAAAAAAACAAACAACCAAAAACAGACCTACCATATGATCCAGAAATTTCACTTCTGGAAAGAAGCAAAATCAGTATCACATAGATAATCTGTACCCCTATGTTCTTTAGTTACAACAGCTAAGATATGGAAACAAACTGAGTGTCCATTGAAGGATGAATGGATAGAGAAGATGTGTGTGTATATAATAACATAATAGTTATGTTATTCAGCCATGGGAATGAAAGAAATCCTGTCATTTGCAACAACATGAATGAATCTTAAGGATATTAAGCCAAGTGAAAATATCCAGAGAAAGGTAGACATTGTATCTCACTTAGATATAGAATCTAAAAAAAAACAAGTCAAATTCATAATAGAGACTAGAATAATGATTACCAGGGACTGGGGTTTGGGAGAACCAGGGAGATGATGGGCGAAGGGTACAAGCTTTCAGTCATAACAAAATAAGCTTTGGAGACCTAATGTGCACTGTGGCGAATATAACTAATAATAATATGTTATGTATTTGAAATTTGCTAAGACAGTAGACCTTAAATGTTCTCACCAAAAACAAATAAAAAAGTTAATCATATGAGTTGATGGATGTGTTAATTAACCTGATTGTAGTAATCATTTCATAAAATATGCATGTCAAGTCATCACATTTTATACCTTAACTGTATACAATTTTTTCAGTTATACCTCAATGAAGCTGAAAAAATTCTTTTTTTAAAAAGATATTACTTATTTATTTGACAGAGAGAGAGAACACAAGCAGGAGGAGAAGCAGAGGGAGAGGGAGAAGCAGGCTTCCCGCTGAGCAGAGAGCCCATCCCAGGACTCCAGGATTGTGACCTGAACTGAAGGCAGATGTTTAACTGACTGAGCCACCCAGGGCCCCCTGAAAAAAATTCTAATAAATAAATGCCCAACTGAAAAATAATTTAATACTTTTTTTTTAAGGATAAGAAATATTTGAAACCCAGAAAACTACAAAGAACTGGAAGTAAAGATTTCATTATTTTCCCTTTTTCTTTTACAACATATTATCCACAATTAAGGAAGCTGATAAATAAGTAAGTCAATAAATAAGGCAATCATCACTGCTACCATCTTAGCACAAAGTGGAAGTGCATCTACAAAATAACCCTGTTCAGTTTTCTAGTCTGTTCTGTGCTGGCTCATCAATCCTAAGACCACAGATTTTTTCAATGAAAGAGACCAGAGAAATTGTCTGGTCCATTTTTTTTTTTTTTTAAATCTCCTCCAGCAATCTGTGAGGACAACATCAGCTTCCTCATATTCGCACTCAACATTCTAAACCAAATGCTGGTGGACCAAAACTGTCCTATGGTATTAGTTTTACTATAAGCAAATCACAAACCAATAGCCTGCCACAGCATCAATAGCTGAGATTTTCTAGCCTTACAGAATTTGCAAATTTACCTGGAGTCTAGATCTAATATATTTTATTAAGTTTAACCTCCAACAATTTTATTAAATTCATTATTCAGTACTTATTGAATGCCTACTATGTGCTAGACACTAGGGATAGGAAAAAAATGAACAATCTACAGCCCTGGTGTTCAAGCTGCTCATAATTTGACGGTGGGCAGAGATGCATAAAGAGGTCACACAACATGATGATGGTAACACAGTGTGCAATGACTGAGACATGTGTAGGAAAGTCACGACATTCAAGACACTCACTGAGCGCTTACTGTGTGAAAGGTCCTGCCCTAGGCTTTACATATGGATTAATAATTCAATCCTCTGGACAAACCCTTGAAGTAGGTTTTTGCTCTCCTTTTGTAGATGAAGATATTGAGGGGCAAAGACGTCAAGTGACCTGCCTAAGGTCATGCAACTAGTAAATGGCAGAACCAGTATTCAAGCACAGGGAGTCTCTTACTCAAAAGCTGATCAGGAAGAACAAAAGGATGTCTAAGCCAGGTGAGCCTTGAATTAGAAGAGGCAGGCGCAAGGAGTGGGGACAAAGCATTCCAGGTAGAAAATGCAGCTTGGAGGAGCAATTGGCAGTGGACACTAGCTGATGGTGTGATCGGGGGATAGCATTTCAGTGTTGTTAAAGGGCAAAGTGCAAGGTGGAGGGGTGTAGAAGATGAAGCCAGTGGAGAGGGTGAGCTGTCACCTCCATGTTGTGCATGTGTCCTTTTATCCGAAGAGCAGGGTCCCCCAAGTTGGTTCCCTGGCTGTGGCTTGGTGCAAGGGAGTTAAATCACCCTAGAAAAACCTGTTAAACACATGTAAACAAGGTTCTTGTAGCAAGATTTGGCAGTCCTTAAAAAGGGAATCTCTAAAAGAGAGATACACCTTTTGGTTCTATCCAGAATTTTGGGACCATTGATCCTTTATGTTACATGGCAACTAATAGGACTATGACTGTCCTTCAGACCCCACTGTGGAAATGCCTTGCTAGCAATGGGACTTGCTGAGTGAACTGAACAGGGAAGCAGACTTGGGGAGCCTGTAGGGAATCTGGGTTGGAAAAAGTCAAACCAGGAGGTATGGAAACTACCAAGAACTATGTCCATGCTAAGTACAATTGTTTCTGACACCTTTGTACCTCTTTCCCTCTCGCCCTGCTCTCCCACACCCATAGCTTCCTTCAATCCTCCTCAAATTCAGGATAGCTGTTTTGTTTGACTATTATTTCCAGCTGAGTTTGTGAACAATATCTAACAGAATATGTGAAATCATTGTAAACATCTCAGGTCAGATGTCAAGGGCTTATGGATATTTCTTTTATTAGAAGGTCCTGAAAACCAAAATATCTTCAAGATCCAAAAGAATAAATTGCAGGGGTAAAAGGAAGACAAAGGAGCTGCTACCTTAGGAAAGTAGAAAGCAAATAACGCCAGATGCATAGACCCCTGCTGACTTTAGTGATAGGTTTGCCCTTGGTTGGTGACAATTCATTTGGATGACACCCATTGAGGCATTATTTCTTTATGGGTGTAAAAAGTGGAAGATCAGACTTGTAGCAAATGTAGGGGCCATGACTTGGTTTCGAGAGCAGTATTCTACAGAACATAGGATAAAGTGAAAGATGGGAGCTAAATATCAGGGCTAGAACTAGGAAAAATTCATATTTATGGACACTGTGGGCATTAATATTAATTATGAAATGTGATAGCCGTTCAAATATGCACTCAATTCTGAGGGTAAAGACAATAATCCCCAGGGAAATTCTGGTGTATCTGGATGAAATGGAAGTTTATCAGAAATATATAACAGGCATAAACAATGAATTCTAGAACACTGAAAAGAAATTTAAAAAAATAAATAAAAATTAAAAAAAATTTAAAAGAAATATATATGAGGACAATAAATTACAAAATGTCTAATATAAGTAAGAAACCCAGGGCCAACATTTGTATTAATGTAATTGTTAAGTACACATAAATGGAAGATAAACAAAGCACATTCAGACCCCATACCTAGACAACTGAGAAATCAGTTTCATTCATTTTCTTCTAAAACTTTTTCTCCCCTTGCAGAAAGTTTAACATTTCCTGAAAGAGAAGTCATGTGGCCGTGCATTTTTTACTGAAGCAGGTAGTTCATTCCAGCAGTTTGGAGCCACAAGCCAGAAAGATTTCCTTCTGCTGTCGGTTTTGGCTTTAGGCATTTCAAAATTAATAGACTGGGTCGAATGAAGGGCATATTTGCAGCCTGTGTTGGATAAAAGTGAACATAAATATGCCGGTACCCAATGACTATGAGAAAGCATTCGTAAGGAAATGAATTTTTTTTAAAAATCCTGGGACAATCAAGTAATTGGATGGAGCATCGGAAAACACACACTGCCTCTTGCTTGTAATGTTGAACAGGTTTGACTTCATTTTTATTTTCTGTTACATGATTTCATTCTGGGGCTAACCACACGCGATGCTCGCTTTGCTTTGTGGCTCTCAGCAGCACCGTTCGTGTGATGACACTCCAGCGAAGAGAGGCCTCCCCAATGGCTTCTATTAATTTGTGTATGAGAGCATAAATGTTTCTGGTAGATATTATCAAGGAACAATTATTTTGACAATTTTTTAAAAATTGCTGGCTGTAGTGGAAAATTGATCTGAACAACAAAGGATAAAGAGCAATGCCTGACAACGTGGCTGCCAACAGGTGATCCCACGTGCAGCTCTAACTGGTTGTGAAACATCATGGCATCTGAATAATTTGAAGAATTGTGTGTTCTGAACATTAGACCTCCACCAGATCAGCCGCCGTAAGTATATGATTTATGTCTTTAAGTATATTTCACCGTGTGTTAGCAGAGGATTAGCGAACTTGGAACAGCCAACATAGTCCCCCAAATCCATCATAATGAAGAATATTGCATTTATTTGTTCTTGTTATTTCTTAACACATGAAGAGAAATATCTGAATCCTGAAAACTAGTCCAAAACTACATAGGGTTGTTTCCATTAGAAGTGGGTCCAGTTTCCTTCAGTAAAGTCACACGGAAGAGGAACCACTCTTGGTTTAGTGCTCTGGGGATGCCATCTTGAAATTTGTCATAATTTTTATCTTTGATTTTTGTCTTTGCTTAAGTGGAATGGGATAATGGAGCATGTGCTGGAACCTTGGACTCTCTCCTCCTGTGCCGTCCCGTCACTCCAGGGTGGGTTCTCAGCTGTCCACTCCCTTGCCCCACCGCCTTCTGCCCCAGCAGGAGCCTGGGCAAATGGAGGGTGGGCTATGGTTGCTGCTTTCACCCTTCATTTGTCCCTTCAGCATGTTTTGGAATAGCAAATAAAGAATGACCGTGACAGATTAAGAGACAGAATGAGAAGGATTGGCCACAGAAGCAAAAAGTTTCCTTTTCCTTTTTTTGTCTTCTGTTTTTGTTTTTGGTTTTTAACAAGGGCCCCTGTATTTTCATTTTGCACTGGTCCCCAGCAACTTATGTGGCTGGTCTGATTTAGGACACTTAGCATTAGATGTGGATCTAATAATGACCCTACCATCACACCCACCATCCACATATTTGTGTAAGTGAGTGATCCTGAGTGATAACCATGGCAAGACTTGGGCAGTGGGTTGTTACTCAGGAAATATGGATGATGAGGAAAAAAGATTTGCAATGACTCTCATCTAGCACTTGAGGTTTTCACATGGCCCTAGGGACCTAAGCCCCCTCAGTCGTGGGTGACAGAGGCAGCCTGAATGTTTTTCTGGAGGTGTTCTGGAGTTTGGGCTCCATGGTGGCCCCTAGGGTAAACCAGGGGCATGGTAGATGGTAGTGTCCCCCGCCCCTCACCAAATACCTACTTAATGAGCTTTCTTCAGTCCAAAAACAAAGTGTGATGAAGAACAAAAAAAAAAAAAAAGTTGCTTTTTTCCTCAAATCTCAATCTTTAAAACAGATGATTTTGTTTTTCATTTCTTAACTGTGATGCTGATTCCGGATTCAGGACATGGGAGTGCCTAATGCAAGCATCCTATGGGTGTAGGACTCTCACCTGACATGGATTCATTAAGTTCCATCCACATGGCCATGCTTTCCCTTGGATTCTTTTGTGTGATATTACAAGGTAGACTCCCTTGGTTTTTCTTCTTATGCATACTGTCCTAGTCCTGTATCTTTTAACCCTTTCTGGCCTTTCTTAGGTGACTGAACCTTTCGAAACTCCTTTATCTTTTCATTTCTCATGTGTTTCTTTTTTGCTTTTTTCTTCAGTTTAGGACCATTTACATATATTTCAATGGCCTTGCCTTTAGAGATTATAGGATATAGTAAAAGTGACATGAGACTAATGCATATGTCATTTAAACTGGTAATTCCATAGTGCATTAAAAATTAAAGCAATATTTGATGTGTGAGAGACTTAGTCATCCTTGGATTTCTCTTTACCTAAAGCAGAGTAAGCATTCCTAGGGTTGTAGGGTTCCACTGTCTAAGTTTCATGGAAGAAAGAAGTCTGACAAGCCATTTTTAATTGTCTATGTTTTTGTTAATATTAAGGTTGTTCATGCTCCAACTGAAGTATTCAGTATCATTTCCTTCAAGATCACATAATCATAGCCATAATGGGATGACTCTACTGTCTGCTTTTTTTCAATAAGCATCCCTTTCTTGGACCACATAGCCCAGATAGGCAGAGGACAAAGCTTTGCCATATCATTCTTAAACACAGCATGAGTGTTATGGACTGCCTCCCCACAGGCTTGCTCTCTGATTAACCTCAATTCAGGGACCTGCAGGAAAACAGGGTCGTGCAACCTTAAATTCTGATCAAATTCTGCAAAATACTCTCCTTGAACTGCTGGACCAGGACAGAAACAAACATGATAAAGAAGTCCTTTCTTCCTACCTCACTGTTCTGCCCAATGCACCCCATTATCCCTCCTGCCCCCCCCCCCCCCAAAGTAACCAGCAGGACTGATTTCCTAATTCAGGAAGTCTTGGTTCTGATTTCATGTTAGAGAACCAAGTTCCGTTGCGATTCCCCGAGCAGCATGGTGTGGTGTTATTTCTATCTCCAGATGCCCACGTTCTGGACCAGCAGCACGGCCCCCACATAAAAGAGGATCCCGAGGACATGTGAAGCTGGATTGCCATAATTAACCCCGGACTCAGGATTGGACAACACAGATAAACATTTTCAGAAGTGTTTTTCAATGTGCCTGATTGACTCGTATATTTCACTCTTGGTGAAAATTATCCCTAATTTAATAAAAAGCATATTTCCAACTGGGAAAAATACCTTCCTCAAAATTCATCTTTCTGTACTTCCCCGTTATTACTTCTTATACACAAATGAGACCATCTTGCACAATACCTGTGACTTGTTCTAACGTTTTAGATCTTAAAAGCCTCATAATTATACCTTTGGTTTGAAATCTGAGTATATCTATAGCAGAGAATACCCACTCCCTTTATAGATTGCTGGCAGGATTTGCCTTTCACTTTGGGGAGAAATCTATTCTTTGTAGAATATTCCCACACATGTCTGTGTCTATTTCTCAGAGCAGTGCCACAAAGGATATGACCCTTTTGCTCCCAGTCACCTTTCATGGTGCTGAATCGCCTTGGATGTTGGTGCCAGTCAGCACGATTTGATTTGCTATGGTAAGAATAAGATTATATCTAACAGACGATGTCATTTCCAGGTTCAGTAGGCACAGATTTAAAACTAGTCCTCTCTTTGACCCTCTGGGTTCTCTTGAACTCTTGCACCTTCTTTGACAGTGTTTGTGAATGAGTGAATTCATGAAAATTCAAGGTTATTTTAATGATAATAGCGCCGCGGTGACAAAGGAAGAAGGAAAGGGCGGGTCGTCCCAGCTCCGGCGCTCCTTCACGGTAGCGACTTCCTTCCTGACAGACTGACTGCGGAGTGAATTCCTGTTGATGGTCAAAAGCTGAGAGCACTTGTGTGTCTGCAACGGTGCTGCTGCTACTGATCTGTGAACATGACATGCCTCCGAATAGCGCATCGCCATGGCAACAACAAACAGGGGGCTAAATTCCATTAGCGGCAGTGACTCAGTGAGTCCCGCAGATAATGCGCGGGGCCTGGCCAACTGCCCACAAAGGCTTATGTGAAAGTTCTGATGAATTCACTGCGGCTTGTTATGTCTGCTTAGGTCTAAATTCTCTCTTTGGTTACTTAATTCCTTATACGTACGGTATTTGTTTAAAAAAAAAATACTTAAAATCCCATTAAAGAGTCCACTCCCACGAATAAACGTTTGGGGCTGCTTTTTGCTTAGTTAAAAATTCCCACCGTTCTCACTGCTGCATCTCTTTTTTTTTTTCTTTTTCCTTTCCTCCCATAACCCCAGATTAAAAAAAAAAAAAAATTGTTGTTCTTGTTCTTGCTCCCTAAAAATGGAGTGACAGAGTGTTAAAAAGAATTTACATTACACTGATCTTCAAATGATCTTTTTTTCAAAATATCTAGAATGATTTTAAAGTTGACAACATCCTTCGTTGAGGTTAATGATTAGCAAGATTTTTTTAAAGGACAGAGGTCCTGGGTCAAAAGGAGAAAGAAGCAAAGTCCTTTGATATATATGGTGCAGTTGGAGGACAGCCGGTTGTAGAGAAGATTAAAGAATGTGGACATTTTCAGAATTTCTTTCAATGTAGGAAATTAATAGCTTTTCATGATCTCATATTAAGGTACCTACCTCCCAATAACCTAAATTCCAAAGGGTTAGGATCCTTATTCAGAGAAAAATCTGATCAATTGAGTAAATAACTTGCCTCCTTTTTTTAATGAAGTAGTAGTAGCAGGGATGGGAAATAAGATAGGTTAATGTAACTCATAAGAATATGCCATCCTGCTTTTGTGATACCAGGCCCAGATGTTCTTTCTCAGTGCCTGGCTTCTTCTGGCCCCCCTGCCGTCTGTGGCTAGCCCCCATCCTGTGAACTTCCTCTGCAGCCCAGCCATAGTCAGTCTGGCCAGGTGGGGGCTAAGACACAATGGTGGACATATGTATTATTAATGAGCAGATGAGAAATCAAGATATTCAGTTCCTGCTACCAAAGAATGATGTAGTTGATGAACTTCAGGGAGTACCTATTTTTATAATTTAGACAAAAAGCATCAGTCCAGCTTCCTGTTAGCTTTCTTTGAGTATGTCCCTAATCTGCCACAAGAGAGTGAATAACGTAAAAATATTAAAGATGAGAATTTTGAATAATTATGAATGCATATTTTACTGTTTTTCTCCAGAAATTTTTCAATGAAAAAAATCATGTCTCTCTCTCTCTCTCACACACACACACACACACATAGTTTTCTTCTTGTAGCTGAAGACATGTTTCTTGGCTTTCTTTTCCCAAAAAGGCCATAGATATAATCTGAGATCTTGTGAGATCTCATGTGTCTTATATTGTTTCCTTCACCCAATACTCATCTTCCTTTTAAGGATAAATCATAAATATATATATATATATGTGTGTGTGTGTGTGTGTGTGTATGGAGAGAGAGAGAGAGAGAAATATGTAGTATGCGTGTGTATTTGTCCTAAAGCAGTCCTAATGGAGAGTACTGGGAGCATTGTGTCAAGGGCAGTGAGCGGTACTCCTGGACTGAGTGAATTATGTTGGGGGCAGTAGGCACAACAGGAAGAGGGCCCAGTTCACCCAGGGCTTGCTCTCTAAGTGGGCTGAGGAACTCAGTCCTTGGACAGCTTCTGAACAGGGCAATGATGTGATGAAGGTGAGGTTTGAAGATCATTTAAGAATGGGGCAAAAAAAAGCCAATTCAGTCTTTTTTATAGTCCAGTCATGAAGAGCTATTTAATGTAACATACAAATGGAAAGGAGAGGACTGGCACAAGAGAAATTGCCAATTAAATAGTTTTTGCTGTTGTTTTTACGGTTATAACTTTGATGCATTTTTTCCTCATGGAAGCAACAATGATGATTCTCTGTATCCACGTGAAATATTTGAATGCAAATATTCTGCTGGGGATTCCAACATGCTTGACAATACCAGAACACACCCTTTGGGAAGGTCTACCTTTATCAGACAAATTGTAAATATTCTCCATAACCCCTGGTTATTTTATTTTATTTTATTTTTAAAGATTTTATTTATTTATTTATTTGTCAGAGAGAGCAAGCACAGGCAGACAGAGTGGCAGGCAGAGGCAGAGGGAGAAGCAGGCTCCCTACTGAGCAAGGAGCCCGATGTGGGACTCAATCCCGGGACGCTGGGATCATGACCTGAGCCCAAGGAAGCCGCTTAACTAACTGAGCCACCAGGCGTCCCACCCCTGGTTATTCTAAAGCATCAAACAGAAACTGTATGTTTATTGGAGTCTCTTGTTTTTCTTTACCGAGAAAGAGAAAAACAAACAAACAAACATACCATTGAATCCCTGATGGTCTTAATATTTTAATAGAGCTCCTTCTACATATAGGCTTGCAAAAATTCTAGGAAAAAATTATAAAATCTATGAACTATTTCTTAAGTAAATAGCAAAATCACAGCATCTTAAACCAGTTAGGAGAAACCTGTCTACGCCAAATAAATGTTCTAATGTAAAATTGAATTAAAGCAATAACATTTTCAGGACTTTATACCATCTCAAAATAAGGCACCATTTCCTTTTCCCAAAGAGATTGTTATAGCATGTTCAGTAATAAATGGTTAAAAGTTATTTGCAATTAGCATACACTTTTTTTTTATTTTTGAATGAGAATGACTACATAGGGTCTTGGGATATTTGAAAACTATTTGTCCTCTTAAATATTTCAAGCATCTGCTTTCCTTCTACTCTCATGACAAAGAATTAGAAAGCAAACCTCAGCCAAAGCCTCTTTCCTATATGTTTTAAATTTTAAATAAGATTTTTGAGTTGTTGAGAATTTTCCACGTGGAAAATAATCAATATCCATTAATATGCAAAACCCTGTATTTCTAATCTAAGATCATTGCACATTTCCCCTCTTCTTGAGCCCTCCGACCGTGCTACTAGGCACGGTTTTCAGGCAAGTCCCTTAGTGACTAAGGCCATTCCTTTTCAATATAGTATCTTTAATAAGCCGCAAGCCCCAGCCTTTTAATTCCTTTTGTTGGAGTTTTAGAGGTGAGCAAGGTGAACTTCTTGCCATCTCCAATTTGTTCCTCATCTCTATGTGCATGTGTGCCTCGTATCAGCATTCAATAACTCCAGTGGGTCAAAATGAAAGAAGCCTATGCCCTATGTGACTGCATAGCCGTGGTGTTTGTAGCTTTTCCTCTACTCTCTTATGTGCTCCTGTTACTTTTTATTATTGCCAGCCTCTTTGATATATCCAAGCCTGCACTCTCATCAGTCTCAATGTCAACATATACACCAGGTGACAGCATTATCAGCAAGTTCAGCGTCAGCACCCCTACACCATTGTGTCAGCAGCTGACCTCGTACTGGTTCACGGTGTTATTTTAAATTCAAATTCATTTGTTTCGTGCTGGGATTTTACTGATATTTAGAGGGAAGATGATTTATTCAAGGTACAAGGGAGAAGCAGACATCTTTTCATTTTTTGTGGATTAGATAAACCAACGAAGAAACTAGAGGGTGAAACCCTTTTTCTTTAAAGGGGCTATGTGTAATCCTTACGTCTTCTCTCTTGGCTTCTTCTAACCTCTCAGGTAACATCTTTTCCCTGGGATTACTTTTCTATCTCTATTTCATATAAAGCTTAGCAGCTCTAGGGAAGGCTCTCCTTTAAGACTACCAAAGAACTACTTATAAGACCAAAGTTGTGAATCTTAAAAAACCTCATTGCCCCAAGCTTCTAAATGGATTGACCACCTTGTCTCATTTTTTTCTGCCAATGCTTTAGACTAAAACTGTGATGTTCTCAATGCTATGAGATTATCCACCATGGAGGTGACCTTTGTGTGGGGGATGGGTAACTTGAAAGATTCTTTTGTAAGTTTTTCTATCACAAGAATAAAAAGTCCTCAAATTATTATCTTGTTACACATGGCCTGGACTTGACCACAGAGCTCCTGTCCTTCAAGAGAACTCTCTGTGAACACTGTGACCCACTCCCCTCCAGCTCTATTGTTCTTCCTGAAGTCTCACCACCTTGGTGCCTCTCACCTCATTTCCAGACCGGCATCAAGTAGGGTTTTGTATAGTATTGGCCAAGGAGAAAGTGATGGGAGATGTTCATGCCCTTATTTCTTCCTGCTCATGAGTAAAATCTATCTCACCCTCAGATTCTGCCTGTTCCTTCCTTCCTTTGTTCAACAATGATGACCTTCCATATACCTGTTGCTAAGTGAGGTTATAAAGACATTTTCACATCCCCAGAACTAACTATATTATTTACTTAAGAAATATTAGCCCATCCATGAAAAACAAGAATGGGCAAAGAGGAATACTGTAGCATTTTCCTCCATTAATAAGACTTCTAAGAGGGAATCCATTCCAGGAGCTCCAGTCCCTTAACTCAAAGATGGCAAAGAGAACATTTTCAAGATCAAAATAAAAGTCAGCTATTGAGAAAGCTGTTCATGGAGATTAGACTATGCCTATCAACAGTTGGTATATGTTTTCTAAAACCAATATTTTTTCTGAGATGTTTTGTATAGTGACCTATATTAGACAGTTTATTTTACTTAACCAGAAAACATTTGCAAGCATTTAAATCTAGTCATTTGAAAAAAATAAAGATTGCTTACTATGCCCTAGACCCTAAGGATAAAAGTTTAAATACAGAGGGCTTTCATCCAAGAAGCATATCCTCTCATGGGAGGGGCAGATGAGGACAAGATACAAATCATTGCAATTCACAGTAGCAAGCGCCATGCTTGCACCAAGGATGAAGTGGTCAACAGTGCGGACAAGGGTCAGGCAGAGCAACAGCATGGGCAAATGCTGGAGATTAGCAGTATTCTGGGAAGTGCAGGGAGTCGGGTCTGGCCAGAGAGGATCTTATAAACCAGAGATGGCTAACGTTTGGTTGGAAGCCCGCTGAGAAAGTGTTGTTTTATCCTGAAAGACCTTGAGCAGCAAAGAAACAAGATCGAATTTGCATTTTAGAAAGGGCACCGTGGCAAAGGTGTGCAAGATAAACTGGAGCAAGGAGAGGCTAGAGATAGAGAGAGGAAGGGAATGATAATGAGGCCATGAACTTGGAGAGCAAGTGCTTCAGTAGTGCCTCCTGAAAGCAGGACTCAGCCCTCTTTTATCTCGGCATGTCTCTCTCTCTCTCTCTCTCTCTCTCTCACACACACACACACACACACACAATGTGTGTAATGTTTGCTTCTAATCAGTCATCTCCCTGAACAAAATCTCATACTATTTCATTACTTGAGAATACAGCGTGGTTCACAAATACAGTTTAGAAAACATTTTCTGATACGACACGTAGTAATATCCTTTGCACGCCTAAAGCTGCTTGGAGAGTACTATGAGCATGACTACCATCCAACAAATAAGAATTAACTAGTAGATTAAGTGATTTTATAATACTTCAATTAAGAGATAAACAGCAACTAGCAGAAATGAGGAGAAGAATTATAAATTAGTAAGTTGGATTGTGACTAGTGTTTAGATACTGAGTCTGTCATGACAGGGAAATGCAGGCTATGGAATTTTTACCCATTGGGTGGCTGATGTGCTCGAAGGGGCAAAGAATGGAGAAGGTGCTGACAGGCTTAAATATCACGGGATTATTATGAGTCTCCTTGGCATAAAGATGGTTGAATTTCCCTTTGTACTTCATGGCTTAAGTCACAGAAGCCATTACTTCATCCTCCTAATGGTGTTTGCCACTCACCATTTCCGACCCAAATAAATGACACCCCTGAATTCAGAAGTGCTATTATGGAGAAGGAATCGAGCCAAAAATTTTCTGAAATACCCCCTTCAGAGATCGTCATCATGACTCTACAGCAGGCACCACCAAATCACACCTCCCGTCACCTGGGGCTGGTGTAGACCATGCAAGGTCTTATCTGCCACATGGCCTCTGAGGTTTGTTGACCACATGGTGGGCTTGATATTAACAATTTAATCTCAGGATGTACATCCAAGAGAATCGTGGTCATTACTGAGCGTGCTTTCTACCATTCTGAATACGTGTCACACAATTGGAGAGTATCATGTCAGCGTGATATAACTTAGCACTTGAAGTAATCTAGAGGAATGGATTACGAAGTGGTTCAAAGGACACATCCCATCAACAATATTGAGTTGCTCGTGTTGGATAAAGAAAAGCAATGCAATAATATCATTTTTCAAAGATGTAACATATTCTGAAATAAAAGTTGAACATTAATATACTATTAGACCTTCCCTATCAGTTGTACCTGTTACACACAGGATAGGCTGAACTTAAATTTTGCCTTTAAAAAAATAAATAAAAAAATTAAAATTTTTTTTAAAAAATGCCTAAAAATAAATAAATAAATAAATAAATAAAAATAAATTTTGCCTTTTTAAAAAAAAATATGACTAGCCACATAGTTATCTGGAGAGTATTTTGGATACAAGCTCGATCATCTCGAGAAAAATCATTTCATGTGGGGTTCTTTGACCATGTTAATCTACTTTCTACATTTATGCCACTCACAGTTTAAAATGAACGTGCTTTTAATAATTAATGTGGCACAATTAACCTGTTTACTTTTCTTTCCTAACTTTTATGACTGAACATAGTACTTAGGTTTCAAAAAATAATTAAAAATGATAAAATTAATAGAAGCCAGGTGTTACATATTTTTATATCTAATAAAATCATTCTTTTCTTGACTGAAGCAATTTTTCTTCTCACTCTTTTTTCTAAATACTTGTGTTTGTATGAGTATAATAGAGTTTTATTGAATCCTAATGTTAAAAATAACTTTAAAAATCATTATGGTTTTACCTTGCCTTGAAATATAAATGAGGGAAAGTTCTGACAAACAACAAAAACAAATAAAGCTTTCTGTTTTATAGCTACATATTATTGCCTTAGCCTTCCTATTCAAAAATATTACAATGATAGCAATCGCTAAACTACGTGTTTACTACATAGCAATATGGAAAATTTGAGTTTTGGTAAACATGTCCATACATTATCATTAAATTATACTAAACTATCACTAGTAAATGTCGAGAAATATCTTAAAAAATGTTGATAATGTTTGAAAATTATATGCCACCCTTCTTTTAAATGCATATATAAAATAAATTAATTTTAAACAATCATATTTATTGTATCTGTATAAAACTAACTATGTTGCTGTTTAAATAGATAAAAACAAATTTTAATTCAGCCTGCAGAATTTGGTAATTTATTTTCAAGATAAAACAAAAAATAGCAAGATATCACATGCATGAAAACAAATGTATTTGGGTTGTTTGCGGTTTTTTTCCCACAAAATGGTTACAGACTTTTAAAAACAGAACTATTTTAAATCCGAATATAATTTAGGATATATTTTGCTTTAAATATTTAATGAAATAATTAAGTCTGGTTAAACTAACATCCTTTATTTTTAAATCACAGATCCTTAAAAACTCCTATATTTTTGTCTTTATTGAATAATTCATCAGACCTAATTATTTCATACAAATTTTTGCTAACATAATATATGTATAGCAACTTTTTTTTTTTTTTTTATTTGACAGAGAGAGATCACAAGTAGGCAGAGAAGCAGGCAGAGAGAGAGAGGGAAGCAAGCTCCCCGCTGAGCTGAGAGCCCGATGTGGGACTCGATCCCAGGACCCTGAGATCATGACCTGAGCCGAAGGCAGCGGCTTAACCCACTGAGCCACCCAGGCACCCCATGTATTGCAACTCTTTAAAATTAAAAATTATACTTTGTTTTGTAGTCTTTTTACTGCAGTTATTAATATTTTATGTTTATTGCTCTTCTGGATATCTGTGAAGACACGCATCAAGATGTTTGTTAGCAACAGTATATATAATTATTATATTGAAATTCTTGGACTTATCCTAATCAGAAATTGTTTTTTCCAATAGACACCTTTTACATGTTGGATTTATAGCAAATGAAGTTGAAATTTATGTCAGGAAAGGGAAAACTTTCTTATAAGTCTTTTTTGTGTATATGTAGCTTTATCTCATACACAGACACACACAATCTCAGATCTACATCTGCTCAGCCATCCAATGTGTGGGAGTTGAAATTCATTTTTCTCGTTCATGCACAAATGCCCATAAGAGTACAGTACTAGACACATAGACATACCATTTTATCTAACAGGTGATCAATATCACTTCAAGTCTGAAATACAAAACCTAAAAGTGAGAATTTCGTTCAACAATCAGCAGAAAGATGGTTAAGGAAAGCAATCAATTATTTATGTGTATCTCGATATCTAAGAGAAATATCTAATCACTTGGAAATATGCAGTAAATATACATTATGTTCACAGAAGAAAAACATCTAAAGGATATGCTAAAACTCAGAATGAGTTTATTTAATAAGACTCAATTTACAATTAAAGTGTTTCCAAAATATAAGACAGATTAGCAAATTCTAATCAGTAAAGGATCTCTTGCAAAGACTTTTGATGAATGGCATATAGAATAGTACATAGAGCGTTACTAAAAAGTCAGGTCTCAGTTTGGTATTCACACGTGACATTTTCATTTGGTCAGATTGAGTCATGTGTTCTATACCGTGTGAGCAGTTTCAGCTGTCAGCACATAGGATTTTCTGAGCTTTATTTTTAAAAATAAAACAGTAGGGGCATCTGGGTGGTCCAATTGGTGAAGCCTCCACTTTTGGCTCAGGTCATGAACCCAGGGTTCTGGTCTCCAGCTCAGATCTGGCTCTCTGCTCAGCAGGGAGCCTGCTTCTCTCTCTTCCTCCCTGCTCCCCCTGCCTGTGCTCTCTCTATCTTTCACTCTTTCTGTCAAATAAATAAAATCTTTAAAAAATAATAAAACAGTAAACAAGGTTCAAGCAAGTATTTTGGGAGGAATTTATTTTGGTTAATCCCATTCTTCTAGTTGTTTAATAAAATATATCAATAGGCAAACTTGCAGAGTATAAAGAACTATAATCTTTATATTTAATACACCAAAATATAATCATTTAGATTAATTATATGTATATTTAGATTTGCTTATGTAGATAATGTATTTTATAGCTATCATTATACATGTTATAAGGTTTTTATTTTAAGCATTTATATTGATTTATGTCACATATTATTTATCTCTGTAAGTATCTACCAAACTATATATAGGAGTGTATATATATTTACTAACATATATGTGTATGCTCAAACATACAGACACATACCCATAGTTTAATCAATAATTTATCACACCTCAAAGATTTGATTTTGTACTTTTTTCTTTCAGATGCCATAAATACATTCAGGTAATCTTATTTAAACTACTACTGTTTGGGGTATGAAAAATATGAATTGATTTTAGATTTCCCAGGAGAATGTTCATTTTTAATGTCTCACAAGAATATTCAAAAGATATTACATTAGAAATTATCTTCAGAAACAATAAGAGCCAATTTTAGTGAGGCCTTGGGTCTTTTTCCCAGGAAATTTGCTAATGTATATAATCAAACCAAATAATGAGCTGTAATACAGTGAGCATGCTGTTTTGTTTGAAATGTTTTCAAATGAAATTTTACTCTGTATTTCATATTAGTGAGAAAATTACTAATAATTCAACAAAGAAAATTCAGTAAAGAGATGTCCCTGTGAAGAAAAAAATCTCCTTTCCCTTTAATACCTACAATAAAAACAGTACACATACTCATGCATGCACATACAAGTACACACAAGCATGTGTATACACACAACCACACACAAACCATAGGGTTTAGAAACCTATAAAAATGATCGAGAAGCCAAAATCCTAGAATGAGCTTTTCCTTGCATAGTAGTAATGTTAAATAAGTTTGTGGCAAGAAGGTCATCAAGGGAAGGAGAATACCATTTCTAACAGCTATGGCAAATGCTTGGAGCCTGAAAAAAATTAATATAAATATTTAAATCTAGTTTTGCATGCCTCGTCCATTAAGGAAAATAACTTCTCTCTCTCTTTCTCTCTCTCTCTCTCTCTTTTTGCTTTTTTGTTTTTGTTTTTGTTTTGTTTCAGGAGTAGAATTTAGTGATTCATCACTTACATATAATACCCAGTGTTCATCACAACAAGTGGCCTCCTTCATACCCATGGTTAATATCCCCATCTAGCCATTCCCCATCTACCTCCCCTCCATCAACCCTCAATTTGTTCTCTAGAGTTGAGTCTCTAATGGTTTGGCTCCCTCTCTTTTTCTCCCTCTTCCCCTACGTTCATCTGTTTTGTTTCTTAGGTTCTATGGGAAAATAACCTTCTAAATCAAAATAATAAAATATAAGGTAAAGGTAGAGCATTTTTTCCCCAGACTTTAGGAAGTAACCAGTGACAGTTTAGTCTAGTTTAGTCTCCTGTGTTAAACAACTAAAACACAGATAGAATATATGGAACAGGAGTGTCCAGTCATTGAACGACAGGTAGAATGAGACAGTGACCCCTAAGAGCCGAAAAACAAACATGTGAGCCCTGTGACTGACCCAAAGAGTATGCAGAGGAAATCTTCAGTGTGTGCTGTGGAGACAAAGTACTTAAACAGAGCGCAGCACTCTCTAAGAGTTGAAAAGATACAGATGAGATTACAGGTAGGGCAAGGTACAGAGAATTTGCAGAAGAGGAATTTCAAAGAGAGAAAGCTCAGTAGATCTGCAGACAGTATCTTCTCTGAAGCAGTTACACAAGAGACATGAGAACACGGGTCCACATGAAGACTTGTACACAAATGTTTAGAGAAGCATTTTTTTTCTCTAATAGCCATACAGTGGAAACAATTTAAGTGTCTATCAAAAAGACAAATGTAAGAAAAGAGAGTGGTATATCTATGGAGTGGAATACTAATCAGCAACAAAGTGGAGTGAACTACTGATACAAAAATAACAGGTGAATGTACTGGGTTGAATAGTAGCTTCCTGAAAAAGATCTGCCTGTTTTTTTGTTTGTTTGTTTGTTTGTTTGTTTGTTTGTTTTAAATAGGCTTCATGCTCAGAATTGTGCCCAATGCAGGGATTGAACTCAATGACTCTGAGATCAAGACCTGAGCTGAGGTCAAAAGTTGGGTGCTTAACTGACTGAGCCACCCAGACACTCCAAGTATGATTATTTCTTAACCCCTTGAACCTGTGGAATGTGACCTTGTTTGTTAAAAGGGTCTTTTCAGGGACACCTGGGTGGCTCAGTTTGTTGAGCAGCTGCCTTCGGCTCAGGTAATGATCCCAGAGTCCTGGGTTCGAGTCCCACATTGGGCTCCTTGTTCAGCGGGGAGCCTGCTTCTCTCTCTGCCTCTGCCTGCCACTCTGCCTGCTTGTACTCACTCTCTCTCTCTCTCTGACAAATAAATAAAGTCTTTTAAAAAAATAAATACATAAAAGAGTCTTTGCAGGTGTAATTAAGACTCTTAAAATGAGATCACTCAGATTACCCAGATGGAACTTAAATCCTATAACAAGTGTCCTTATAAGAGACAGAAGAAGAGACGACATAGACACACAACTCCTGGTATAGATAGCCAGGTAATCAATCTTGACCAGGATCCATGTGCAAACCCAAGAATTCTCACTCTGGAAGGAAAGGATTACCTTCCACAGAGGGGGTGGCTTTGCTCCAAAACACCAGAGACTCCACACAGCACACTGAATCTGTTGGGTCAAGTGTTCTAAATGATTGAACTAAAGACTAGAAGAGCTGAAGAACCAAAGGAGGGTCTTTTGCTGGGCTTCGTTCAAAGCTGACAACCATTATGGATTATTCCATAAATGGGGGCAGCCAGCATACCTAATGCACCATTAATTGCTTCCAAAATTCAGAGGCTTATCAGGCACTGTGCCTCTTCATCAAGGTGGTGAGGACATTGTACAACAAATTACCGCATGTTCCAGATCACTAGACCTTCAAATACTGGAGTACATTTTCAGGAGGTTTATGTCTATGTTAGCTCAGTCACTTGGGTTTCTTACCACAAGATTCCTGTAATTCAAGTCCTATTATCTTGATTCCATCAATAAATGGGTCAGTGTGATATTTGGCAGAAGGGTGAGATGATTGTGATGCTTAAAGATTTAATTATGATACAAAGATGGAGAATTGGCTTAAATCTGTGTTAATACAGTAGTGGTGTATAACTGTTCCTTCCAGGTAAGAGAAAATTGTTTCTGATGTTCTGTGTCTAATGGGATAGATAAAAACCAATTGTCAGAATGATAGCTCTCAGTCAGGGTTTATTTTCTCCCATAAAGGGACTATATCTTGAATAGAGACTGAAATTTGAGTCATTATCTGTACTTATACAAGACCCACTTGTTATCATCTCTGGTCAAGCAACCAGTAAAAATCAATGTTAGAGAAATTTCCATGCCTGCACCCTGGTATATGATTGTAATACTAAATCATAAATATCCTAAGGAATATAGTATTGATTTTAACCAATATTGGTGAATGTGTTTTAAGACGCTTGACCTCTTTTACCTTAATGGGACTTCATCCCATGGGTCATGGAGCAAGAGTGAGTTTTTTTGTTTGTTTGTTTGTTTGTTTGTTTTTTACTAAAAGCTAAGAATGTCCATTCCACATTTATATGAGAGAACTAGAACCAACCTTTATGATGGATTTGGGTCAATCCTCCAACACCTGATCCCCCTCAGTCTGCTTCCCATAAGTTCCAGTGGATTACATAGAGCTACAAATCTTTGGGTCTAGGAAATGGATTTATACTACATTTATGGAATTATGGTGGAGTCATCCCTCAAGTGTACCTAGCCTAGCCTTCATCCAAGACATACTAGCCACAAATGGACTTAGGGTTTGAAATTGAACAAGAGGCAATGACTTTAAATTATGGTGATTCCAATCAGGCCTTCAATCCTGAAAACTAGAGTTTGTTTTTGTATTTGTAGGAGGTTTCTATGTATCAGTTAGGACCCCAGTGGCTGTAGAGACTCCCTGATCAACTAGGCATTGCCAAATTCCTTCATTGCCTTTTATGCCTACCGTGTCCATTTTCATTCAGCCTAGCCATTTAGCCTGGGTCTCTCCAGAATTACACATTCTCCACGGAAATGAGGAAATCCACCTACCTGGCCACCTCTCCCAACACTTTCCTCAGGCTGCACAGGACAACCATTATAGCACTTTTCTGGGATTCTTGTGTTCTTTTTGCCCATGTATTTCTCAATCTTCCCTTGCGGGCATAGTCCAGAGTAGCTGTATGGATTCAACTGCTAGAGCAGCTGTGAGAAGTGACCCCCAACTTCTATCAGGAGTGCAGAAGAATGGTTTCAGGGTAGAAATGGAGTATGAGCTAGTAGTGTATGTATGAGCTAGCTAGTATGAGCTACACAGTATCTGGATGTACATTGAAGTGGAGAGGACGTGCCTAGAGAATGACAAAATGTACCCGAGAAAGCCTACAAGATGCTTAGACCTCAGTTAGCAAACCTTCCAACTGGCTAAAGGGCAAGTGTTAGAATAGAGTTTGACTAAGCAGATGAGATGCGTATTCTACATTGTTAATAATCCCATGAAACTATTTGGAACCCAAATGTCTACTCTCTAGATATTTGCTTAGATAATCACTTAAGAACATTTTTTAAAAAAGATTTTATTTATTTTAGAGAGAAAGAGAGAGAGAAGGGAGGAGCAGAGGGGGAGGGAAAGGAAGAAGGAATCTGAGGAAACCAAATGTCTACTGTCTAGATATTTGCTTAGACAATCGCTTAAAGGCATTTTAAAAAAAGATTTTAAAAAAAGATTTTATTTATTTTAGGCAGATAGATAGCAGGGTGGGGGAGAGGGGGAGGAAAAAGAAGAAAGAATCTGAAGGAGACTCCACACTGAGCAGGGATCCCAAGACCATGAGATCATGACCCAGGCAGAAGCCAAGAATCCAAGGCTTAACAGACTGAGCCACCCAGGCGCCCCAGGGCATTTTTTTTAAAAAGAAGAAGGTGAAGAAAGTTATAAAAAGAACCAGTATATGTACAGTGATGGAAGTTAGCTAGACTTATTGTGGTGATCATTTTGTAATATATACATATGTTAAAACATTATGTTGTACACCTGATACTAACATAATGTAGAATATAAAGATGTATATAAATAAAAAAGATGTATGTAAATGTAGAAAGAAAGCAAGAGGGAAGAAAGAAGGAAAGAGAGAGAGAAAGGGAGGAAAAAAAGAAAAGAAAGGAAAAAGAAAAGGGAAGAAAGGAAAAGAAAGAGAACCAGAGAAGAGAAGATATATAGAAGTGCTGGATATGATTGGAAAGTATTAATTGGATGCACTATATATTAACAATCGATTTTTATTGTGGCTATTGTAGGTTCTTAATCCATAATATGGATTTGGGTTTCATATCAGCCTTGAAGTTTCTGAGACTCCTTTTTTTCTCTACATTTTATTGCTGCCTTTTGTATTCAAGTTAGTGTCTCTGTACTCCTGGGGGTGAAACAGAGCTATTTAGGGATTGAATGGGGTACAATTGTTCTAACACCCTCTTTTTTATCTTCTTTTTTTGAATTGTTCTTTCACTTGATTATCAATATTCCCTCTTCAGAACTGACTGATGACATCTTTCAAGAGGAAAAAAAAAAATTCCCTTATGTGAATGACAGAGATCAGGTATCATTTAGACAAATGTGTGCTTTCTGCAATCAGCAAACCTATTTATAGGGAAAGATAACATACTGACAACTTTATGAACCATTTGGCACATGCTCAGTGGCAAAATTACTCTTTCTTCTCTTTCAGATTTTCAGGTTATACATTTCTAAGTTACTTTCAAGTGTAATACATCAGTGACTTGGTGAAGTTCATTTCCTCCACCCTCCAAAGTAATACTTACCAGGTTTGTAGATAGTTTTAATGCCATTAAAGGTTATATACTTTGGAAGAAATGTAATTTTGCCCTGAAGATTTCGTTGTTTCTCCATCATGGGTGGTCTCTCTGATTATCCTTTACAAATGTGTACTCTGACTTTCAATTAAATGATTCTTAAACACTTCAAGCACAATGTTGTCTTTATAGAGCATACCAATTTTACTTACTTTTGCAGAAAGTATAGTCTAAGAGGAGTCTTAGGAGGGCAGAAATAAATGCCAAGCTATCATCAGGTTTTCTCCACCACTAGCCACAAGAAAATAAAGTTTTGGTTCTCCCAAAAGACTTTCTGATCCCTAAGTCAAAATACTAGTCAGTCTTAAATTCCCTTATCCATTTCAATATTCTAAGTGAAGAACAATTAATGTAGTAAGTAAGCAAATTAATGAATCATATCTTAATGGCTTAAAGGTTCAAAGATCCAAACTTTTTCACTCCACATATTAAGTAATTTACAAGGTAGTTTTTCAAATACAATAGTAAAGAATGACTAAAAATGAAATATTTATAAATATATGTTGGAGAGAAAGAAAACAAAGCATTTGTATTCATGCAAGTACTGAGAAGCATGAAACAAAATGATGCTAAATACTGAACAGCTCCACATGCCCTGTTATAATTTAGCATTCTTATTTTCAAGACAAATTTCTGCTTTTGATATGGTTGCTGCTAATTTATGAACTATATTAAAAAAACCTATCAATGCACTATTTAATTCCCACTTTTACTTATTCAACTATGTTCAAACTTCTCAGCCAAGATTGTAATTGATTTTTGTAGTAGCCAGTTCTTCATAGGATAATTTGTCAATACAATAATAAAACAATTGTCTTAATGGCACTACTTGCTCAGTTCATCAGATAACAAAGTTGAGTTTTGTTTCATTAATTGAATGCAGGTGTAGGATTTGTTGAATGAAAGATATAAATCCCTGTGGAACTGTGGAAATCTGGGTCAGAGATCACTGAAAAATTAGTTAAGCATGATGGGTCAACAGTGACCCGGACAGGTGTCCCAGCTTTGTTTCTCTGTGAAGAAGAAAAAAACACTTCCTGTGCTTTTTCTTAAATACTGGTCTGTTGAGCTTGGGCGTGCAGGTCAACACATGTATTTCTGAGTCTGTAGTAAATTAGAAGCCAGGCTAGGATTCCTTATTCTCACAAACACATGACCCCAAACACAGACGATAATAATCTCTCAGGGTAAAAATATCTCACTATACATTTAACAGTTACAAAGAAGTTAGGAAGGATTTTTTTTTTTTTTTTTGAAAGCTGAGTGATAATCTAAAAAGAAATGCAAACACTTTTACTTTCTTGAAAAAAGAAGGAAATTAAAGCATAAGTTATCGAATCATACTCAAAAGAACATATAATTGTTGAGAAAAGGAGTTGAAGCTAGTTGAAATGCATTTTTTTAAATTTTTAACCATCTTTAAAATTCTACAGATTTTTCATAGTCTGTAGTTAATCCATAGCCAATTCCCTCACACTTCTTTTTGTTCTGTCATTTTTTATGAAACTTAATGTTTTTCCATTTATTTGTCTATACTGTCTATATTGTCTAGATTGAGTATTGTTATTATAGTAAAGCCAGAAATTTAGCAGAAGCCAGACTGGATGCAAACCATAGTCATGGACACTAAGGGAAACACCGCTGTAAGGCTCCTTTGAACAGAAAAGCTCGTCAAGTGAGTAGGCACACACAGAGACCATAGCTTATTTGTGGTCTTATTCATGCCCTGACTCCCTAAAACACCTGCCCATACATACACCCTTTATACCTTTATTAAAAAAATAAACTAATTTTTATTAATTAAAAATTAAACTAACTTTTTATTAGTTTAAGGGTTTTTAAATACAAAAGTAAGCCTAACTCAAAAAAAAAGTTAATATAAAGGGATTTAAGGCGGAAAACATCAAAATCATAATTTGTACAAATAAACTGGCTGCAGTAAGCAAAGCTGAAAGAACTGTCAAAATACTCAAATTTAATCTATTGTCTGTTGTGTTGTGATAATTATCTGTGCTGCATGTTAAGAAATGCTTATATGCTATTTAAGTCTACTTTGATAGTATCCCATTGGGTAAATGTATATTTTTTTTCCCATTTGCTATCTTTTATAGATTCCAAGATGCATACTTTTTCACATTTTAACATTTCTGAAATTGAAATGTATCTTAAAATCACTGTTTTATCACAGTTAATGGCAGTGTTGTTTTTGTGTCTTATTGGTTCATATAACAATGGGGTATATTATGTAATGCTGGCATCTTAGATTTGAGGGATTACAGAAGCAAACTAGCCTTCATTTCTACAATAATGGTATCTCACTTGTGCAACACTTTTGAGTATGTCCACACGTGATCACATCTGGTGGTAGTGTGGCTGGGAAATGACCATCCCACCCTAGATGGGGGAGATGAAGTGCTCACTGAATGAACTGGCCAGGAGCTCGTGCCACGATACGAGCAAGTTAGTTTTATTTTTGCATGTGTGTACATGACATCACCAGGTCCCAAAGTGATTAATAAAACAAAGTCTCTCATGCCAAAATGGGTGTCTATTTGTCCAAGGGTTTTATTGACTTTAAGAAAAAAAATTTTTTTTCAAATAGGGTGTTTCCTTAATAGGTAAAGGAACGAGTACATCCTCACCTCTCATATCTCTCTTTTTAAAAAATATTTTATTTACTTATTTGACAGAGGGAAGGAACACAAGCGGCGGGAGAGGGAGAAGCAGGCTTCCCATTGAGCAGGGAGCCCGATGTGGGGCTCGATCCCAGGACACTGGGATCATTACCTGAGCCGGAGGCAGACGTTTAATGACTGGGCCACTCAGGCGCCCCTCACCTCTCATATCTCTTAATGGTTGGAAGACACAGGTTCACAAGTTCACTTGGCTATAATCCCTAGACCCTCCTATATATTGTGTTTAGGTGTATGCAAGAGACTGTTTCCGAAGCCAAAGTCTGGGGCACTTGATTTTGAGGATCCAGGAAAGAACCCAGATGGGAGACCTCTTTCTGTTGAGAATGTGAAGTGTCCGTGAAGGGATGGATTAGTCCATTTAAATAGCTCGAAGAAAGGAGTATAGATATGCAGGAATCTGAGGAGAAGTCACTCAACATGAAGGGAACATCAAACCTTCCTTGAGCAAAACTTCCTTCTTTATAAGTGAGAAAAGTGAAATTCAACGCTTAAGATTGCCATAAAATTCACTTCTCATACTATCATAGTCATGGTGGAGGATGAGTGAATACAGCAGCCAGAGAAAAGGAGAACTCTCTATGGCAGGCATTTATATATTTTTTCTATTTCACAGATGTGCAGGTTAACTCACAGAGAGGTAAAGTGACTTGCCAGAAGACAGGTGTTTCCTTAGCTTGAAAGTGCTAGAACAAAAACAAAAGGTCATTTTGCTCCAAAGTTATTACACTTTCTGCAATGCGATGGCCTTCACACATTGCCAGTTCTGTCTCATTACTGGAAATCTTTGTATGTATGTAAGACCCAGATTCTATGTATATAAACCTCTCTGTGCAGAAAATGTACTATAGAAGCTTGAAAAGCAGCAAAAACCTCTCCCCAATATCTATCTCTCTGGTTAATTCCTTCTAGTGATTTGGTCAACTGAAAATCAGCTCTCAAATGGCAAGGTCATTATTTTAGGGCACAGAATCTTAAGCTGTAAGTGGATTTTACACCACTTGACCATATTTGTTTCTACAAAGTGAATTTTGATGTATATGAATTCTATAATTCTTGAAGAGTAGATAGTAAGCTTTATGGCCTGAATTTTTAACAGACTATTTAAAATTGCATTAAGATCAGTATTATTTTTACATCCTCAAGCATTCAATGTGCAAGTTAAAAATGGGTTATGCACATTCAGCATTCAAATTTTTATCTAATGCTGTTATTTATCCTGAAGCATGTGTACTACTAAGGGAGGCACAAGACTGGGGATATACGCAGACCATCAACATGAGATGGGAGGTGGTTGAGAACCTCCAGGCAGATCTGTCCAATTCTGCTTTCCAGGTAATTAAGACCAAACTTCATATTTTCTCTACATTACCCAAATAATTTCTTGTTAGAAATGGATAATTAGAAGAATTAGAGAGGATTGACTGACCTAAGTTACTCTAATTGATCGACTTTCTTACAAATACTCACCAGCCAAGTATCTACATCCCTAAAAATGACTCAAGAAATGTCTTGCTTGACCTTGTAGTGAGCTTCTTCTTTTTTTTTTTTTTTTTTCCCTAAAGGACTGCCCAGCTGATAATTACCTTCTTTTATCAAGCTACTTTTCCAACACTGCTCATGCTCTAAGAGTACCTTGGTATGCATGTTTGTTTCTTTGTTGTTTGTTGTAATATAAGCTGTATCAATTTAGACTTGATGGTCTTTGATCGCTTGCATCTCAATTCCTGCCAATTAGAAAGATAATTCT